>NC_136793.1:34787346-34954846 GCF_951216825.1 Electrona antarctica | reverse complement strand
TTATTAAATAATACATTTGAATGTACAACTGACACGACTGGGTCATGGTTTAAATGTAGACACGGTATCTAATAATCACACCTCAACTTAAGTGACTGGTGCTCTTATCATCTCAATCTGGCCTATCACAATTTGCGTCCTCACCTTCTTCAATGTTTTGTTTACACAATGTTTGTGTTTACACAAACACTCAAAGCTGGACATGGGAGCGGCTAACGCCCCTCAAAAATAGGCAATTATATTTTCAGTGTACACTGAAGTCCCTATAAATATTGCATTTTAGGTGAACAGCAGTGTTTACCAGTACTTTAACACAAATACCGTTGTGATTTTACGATGCTACAGGGGATGGCACAACTGGTCCACAGTTTATAAAACCAACATCCAGGACAGTCAATCATGTGTACTTGGGTTGAGATTTTACTTTCCACCATCAGTAAGCAAGACAATACGAATATTGACACATTGGAATATGTAATTTGGAACACCTGCTGTTGAAAAAAATAATATATATATATATATATACGCAATATTCTCCAAAATCATCGGTTTAATTACCATCATCACAAAATCAAGCTACATAACTGACATTAACATTTTCACTGTAATTATGCAACGCTTCTCATACCTGTCAAGCATGTTCTACGTCTTACAAGAAAGACCAGCTGTGAGTTACAGTAGGATAGACTGTAGGGTAGGTGTTAGATCTTGAACAGTACTGTTCTGAAGTGATTACTAGACAAGTAGTGATATATTCAGCTCCAGCTCTTTATTAACAGAAAATGTATTTTCAGGTCGAGATACCAATTTTATCCCATCAGGAGAGACCCCACACAGGATAAACAAGTGCATTTGGAAGTGATGACTCAAAGAAATGAGCAGACAAAATCGGAACTGGAACACTATAAAATGTGAAGCTGATAAGGCTTGGCTGAAGATTTGCCACCCACCTGACAATTTGTTTATTCAAAGAGCTGGAGACATATAACCCATGCTACTGAACAAACATTCCAATCCATAGCAATGATTACTATCACAATATTGTGCTTTAACCTTTTAAACAAAAAACCTTTTGATGTAACCAAAGAATATCACTTGCCACACCTTTTTAATCTTTTTATAGCATTTTGGAAAATGCATGTATAGCAATATCCAGAACTTGTAAACTAAATCCACCTCTTCTTCAATCACTGTGTTTCTAGCCTTGTTACATCAGGGACTGGGAGCTGCAGGTGCACTTTAAAATCCATGGGCAAGGGAAGAAAAACCTTAATGGAGATGGCATGGCTTTTTGGTTCACCAAAGAGCGCATGAACGTAGGTAGGTCTTTATCGTAGATTGTTTTGATGCATTTCAAGATATTGATAACCCTTGTGTTTTGTTTTGTTAATACTACAAAAATCTAAAATGCTTTTTAAATGGTTTACTGAGCCAGATGTTTCAGCCATGTAGTATTACATTTACAGTTGAATCTAGCTTAGCATTGTTTATCACCAAAATTGTGACAAAAGTATGTTGGAAAATCTTCCCAAAAAATGAGAAACGGGTTCATGCTAAAAAAAAAAACTGATTCATTCATTCAACTATGGACGGTATTTCCAGCAAGCATTACAGTGGAGAGCGAGAGCATTATAGTCTATGTAAAATAATGTATTAGGATTTCATCAAACTATACAGACTCTTAAAGCCCAAGCGTACTCCAGTTTTAGTTGATAAGGTGACCTCTGCGGCACTCCATGACTCCAGCACTTTTCTCTGTTTTTACTAACCACCGTCACAGCGGAGTAGCTTCTCACCTAAAACTGGAGTATGCGTGTGCCTTAGTTTATATACCCTCTACAGGTGTCAGCAATCAGGGGTGATTACATTCATGGCATATGAAATACATTTATATTTGTACATGTATGAACATACAAGTTACACATGTATTTCAAAATTTTAATATTTTGTGCCTCCTTTCACATTGTATATGCCTCGTCATCATCGCACCTGCTCCAAACCTACCGGGTGTGCGGAAGTCATCTCTCTATAAAAATGTTAATATGACAAATACTGAGGATAGAGTAAAGGATAAATGACACAAACATATTCAAATATGTTGAACTAGCTTTGCTTTCTACAGCAAGGCTATTCTGGTCTTTCTATGAGTCTATAAGGTTGTGTCTTTTGCAGGTCCTGCGTTTGGCAACGTGAACCAGTTTACTGGTCTTGGAGTTTTTGTGGACACCTACCCAAACCAAGACAAGAACCATGAGGTGACATTCTCCTCACATCTCTCTCTCTCTCTCTCGCTCTCTATCTCTCTCACGCACATGCACACACGGTTACTCACTCACTCAGCTCACTTTAATACAAGTGAAAGTGTCCCCTAGGTAGAAAATTGGGTCATCTTAATTTTGAGAACCAAGGCCTCACTCACACCTTTCGATCTAGCATACAACATTGATGCATGCTAGATGTAAACAAAGGGTTTGTTTACATCTTGCCCCAATGCATTTCCAATGGAAGTCACATGGTTTGACACAACATTTTTGTTGTACGGCTTTTGGCTGTGTTCCAACTGCCCCCCTCCCCCTCATACAACAAAAATGTGTCAAACCATGTGACTCCCATTGGAAATGAATTGCGAGCTTGCATCAGTAAACAAGTCTCATGCATCAGCTATACATCAATCTGTTGTGCACGTGTGAGTCAGGCCCAAGTGTCATTGTTTCCTATTTGTTTTTTGTTTTTCTTTGCAAACCTACTGGATATGCAGAAGAAGTTCACTGGACCTCAGGTAGCATCAGTGCCATATTAACCCATTTTGAGGAATATTTACTTCGTCAACCAACACCATTACCTAGAAGTAATTACATTGCCTGCAGTTTAGTATTAATTAATTAATGTAAAAATGAGAAATCCTAAAATAAAACTTCCAATACTATGGCAATTTCAACATTCCTTCCTCCATATTTCTCTCACTCCCCCTATCCCTCTCCTTTGCACTTCATAAATCCTTTTTTCTGCCTCTGTTTTCTTTCTGCCTGTCTCTCCGTCTCTCACAGAGGGGTTTTCCATACATATCAGTGATGCTGGGGAACGGAACGCTGCTATATGACCACAGCCGGGACGGACGGACCACTGAGCTTGGCGGGTGCACAGCTCTAGTGCGCAACGTCAACCACGACACCTTCTTCCTCCTCCGATACTACAGAAACCGGCTGACGGTGGGAATACACATTTTATTTGCCTTTAGTTATTCAACCACCATGTTGTCACCGTGTCCATTAGCCATGGCATGGTCATCTTAGCAGCTAATGCCACCACGGCTACTTAATCATTTAAAAGCCTTATTATATCTACAGTATCTATAAATGCACCAAGTCTCTGTAGGTATATATGTGTGTATGTACGTACGTCTGCAATCCACATAACTCGAGAACCGTTGTCCAGAACCAACACAAAAGCCTCTGCCCGGGCTCTGGACCTGATCACCCCTATATGTCCATATATGCAGCTGGCCTGTTCTGACATCACATTGATGTTCTACATCTGCATAGACTCCATATTTGGGCATGCCTGACAAAGAACTCCATATATGGGCATAAAAGGGAGACATAATAAATGGATGGGGCATGCATTTCCAACTTGCATCGTTCCAAGTAGGCCCGTGCCCAACAGGCACCACTCTAGTACTTTTAGAATCTGTCAAAAACTTTCGAATATATATATATATATATATATATATATATATATATATATATATATATAAATAGCTGATCTGCAAGCTAACAGTATATTATTGTCACAATATTGATATTGAGTGTTCTTGATCCAAAATGTTGTGACATTTGATTCCATATCGCCCAGCCTTCATGCTGTTCTGTGTTCTGTCCTCCAGCTAATGATTGACATCGATGGCAAGCGGGAATGGAAGGATTGTGTTGACATCTCAGGCCTGCGCTTGCCTCTTGGTTACCATTTTGGTGCCTCCTCTGCCACAGGAGACCTGTCGGGTATAGAATTTTTCTTTTTCTTTGTATATATATATATATATATATATATATATATATATATATATATATAGAACTGACATCTTTTCAACTGACATCTCTAAATTGAATAAAGCGTGGATATAGTACAAAACATTATTTCATCATACTGGTAAAATGATTTAGTGTTGTGAGCACCATCATGTGGCCTGAAGAATGATGCGTTTCCCCATAGATAACCATGACCTCATCTCCATGAAACTATACCAGCTGACAGCGGAGAGGACTCCAGAGGAGGAGGAAGAGGAGGATGTCATCATCCCCATGGTTGAAAACATGACACCATTCCAAGGTACAAACTACAAAGCCACATTTTTCGAGTCAGCAGTGTTGTTTTATATTTCAAAACACTCAAAAAGGTGTGACTCAAGAGAACATAAATGGTTAATATCAAGTGTTGGGCAAGCGTCAGTGTGACTTTAAGTGCAGTCAAGTAAAAGGTTGCACAACACGTTTCTGCCAAAGCATGAACTAAAACTAAATGTCCTTGCACGCCAGGAGCGTGACAACTAAACGATTCGAAAATGCATCATATAGGTTGATTGTTTTCTTCTCAGTAAAAAAATCAACCTCAACTTGAAAAATGATCACATCACTATCTGTGTGGAAGTACTCATCACACAACAGAAGTTTGATTCATTTAATTAATCGCTCGAAATGAATGCTCCCGGTGTGTACAGGGTGTTATCTTCCCCCAGAATGTGTAGACTTATTTTCTTTCCTTCATCTTCTTTTAGCAACAGCAATGTTTGAGAGGATAACTTACTCTTCTTTACACATTTTAAACAGGCCTGTATTCCAACACAATATCTGTGACCTTTTTTATTTTTGCCATGCAGTAGAGGTAGAGGAGGAAGAGACGAGTGGAGTGCAGGTCTTCTTCACCCTCTTCTTCTCCATCGTTGGCCTGTGTGTCTTGGGGGCCATAGCCCTGATGGTGTACAACCGCTGGAAGGAGAACAGCCGCAAACGCTTCTATTGAGCAGAGATGGACCGAACAGTCTACACAACACAGGCGGAGTGAGAGTTCTCGTGTGCGTTTATTTTTTTGTTTTTCTTACAGGCAGTTCAATAATACTAAGCCTACTGTAGCTTTAACCCAGACACATTTCGTGGACAGTCAAGTGTATGCAGGTATTCATTTCAACCAAATGCCAACATTTCACAAATCACTTCCCCACTTTGCTTGGTTGTGTGCTCATTTGTGAAACAAACTGGTGTAGTGTTTGATTGGAATTTATACAACAGGTCGTTTCGAGGAAGCAATCTGATTGGTTGAAACGGCTTCTAGCCGTGGATCAAACCAGCACCATTCACCACCTAATCAAAACAAAGAATTCAGCTGCTCTGTTTTCCCAGAGCGCTAGCAAACTCGGTGGCTAGGCTAGCTAGTTTCTTGGGACATTTGTGGTCGCGGTGACTACATCCGTCATTAAAATGTAAAAAAAATCAGCCATTTTCTTAGTTTTAAGGGTAATTGCAATATTACACTTCAGTGATGAAATGTTATGTATTTGTAGTTGCTGCTGAGCATACGAACAATGATCTGTGGATCTCTGAGCCACTCATGGGCAGATCTCTTGTTGCACTGATACAGTACAAAGCACCCATGAGATGATTTTTATTTTATTATTGAACTATTTTCTTTAAAAGTACATTTGGGAGAACGATGTGCTCCATTTTGTACTTTTAAGGAGTATGTGTGCTTGAGTTGCTAATGCTATCCAAACTAAGTGCCTAGCTAGGACCAATAATGACTACGCAAGTCTTACTTTATGCATGTTCTGTCCTAGGTTTGAGGTTTGGGATACACCTGCCTTTTGTATTTGACATCTCATTGCTCTCACACATTTTTATATTGAAGTTACTATTATTGAGAATCATTTCTTGAATCAATTTTTAACTGTTGCGTAGGAAAAAACGTTTTTGTACTAAATCATCTAGAACACGCTGAACTCAAACTCATTTTTTGCTTCTCTTGCCACAGAATTTCATTCAACCTGTGAAAAAGAAACATTTATTCAGTCGAATTTGATTAACATTGATGCACCGTTTTCACTTTGTCGTTACATGGCACATCAGCAGTCACATTTGCCAGTGATCAATTGTTTGTGATATGAAAGCAAATACAGTACATGTTTTTTACTGTCCATTGACATGTATTTTGAGTTTGTGTATGAACACTGTTTGGGTGATAAACCGTTAAACCTGTGACATAATTTGGTTATCAGGAGGGATGCACAATATTGTCAAAGAAAATAAGTCATTGGGATATCTTTCAAAACATATTTGAGTTATGTCAATTCTGACATGCAGTTGATCCCATATGAACAAATGTATTAAAAAAAATACATCTCTGCATTTGGAAATTGCAGTAAATATTGTGGTTGACTTTTCTTTTGCAATTAAATTGTGCAGCCTTAGTTACCAAGACAACATTGCTGGCCTTCTAATGATGTATATGCTGGTGCCTTACTCACACATCTAAGACCAGAAACTATTCAGCAAGGAGCAAGTGTCCTGAACTGACAGTTTAATATTTCATCTAACTTGTATTGAGTGGAGGGGGTTCAGTGTATTGCAGACACAAGGCTGCACTGTGGTAGAATATGTCAATTGGACCTTTTCATTACAGCCACTCTTAAACTATTACTAGGCCATCTACCCTAGGCTCTAAAGCAAGATGTAATTCTTGAATGTGATCTAATTACATTGCCTGAAAGAAACCATATTTATGGTCATGTCAACATCTAACCATAGCCAAGTGAGGCAGTCTTTCAGCTATCTCAGGCAATTCAGTGATGTCGAGATAAATGTAAATGTGACAACTGACTCAAAATGGCAGTGTTCTTAAGCTGCACGTGTATTTCTCCAATTTGCAATACACTACAAATTTGGAGATTTACTAATTATTTGAACATCATATTCCATCAGACGTGACAGAATTGCTCAGCCATTGTTATTATAGATAATTGTATAAACATTTAATATAGATACTTAATTATGCATAATTATAATAAGACAATTATTTGTGAATTTGTAATTATAATAGGAATAATTGTATTGATATCTGAGATGATATTATTTAAAGTTATCTGGTTAACTGAGAAATCCTGTTTTTGGTAATAACCCAAAGTGAGGATGAGGAACATGTTGCTGTCATTCTATTAGTTTACAACAGATCTCTAGTATTCTTCTCAAAGTGTATGTGGGTGGATAAGGTTTGTAGGTGTATTTGTGGTATGCCACACACGGTGAAGACAATGTATTGTGCTTAAAATTAAGACCTCTTGAAGAAACAATGGTTATACAGTAGAGTATTTAATTGATATTTAGGCTGTGAAAATGTGAATACTTTAATCAAAAGCTCTGAAATTTCTATTTTAAATCTTATTGCTGTAATTAGTTCTTGTTGGTGTAAGTGGATAATATGCACTTTTTGTGCTATACCGTGTCAGATCATTTTCAATAAAAATGTCTATAGTGTTCTTGAATGGCCATTGTCCTCTATCGCCTCTTTTTTCATGCATTGGAGAAAGAAACTGTTTTGCAAACAATGGAAATTATACTGTCAATATTCTCTTTTGACTGTGTAAGTGTCATAATAGAAAATATAAACCTACCATAATATGGGGATATGTCATGATGTGCTGTATATACATACCTTGTTTGTCTGGTTTTGCTTTGATCATATGACAAATTATATGCATCAGTGTACTGTTTAACTGTCTTGTGTGGATTGTCTGTAATCGATTGAATGTTTGTTATTGGTTCTCTTTTTCAGGTGTATTAGATTTATGTTCTGTTCTGTATGTCTCTGAACTGTGAACTTGTATTAGGTGTACGTATGTTCTGTTCTGTAGAAGTACAGAAAGTACATTTTTTCTACATTATGTCATATATATTTTGCCTTTACATCAGTAAAGTGTGAAAACTGATACTAGTGTCAGATTATTGTGCTGACAGTTTTATGCCACTATCTTGTCTCTGTCTGTCTTTGAGAGTGGACAAACCTAACAGATTATATTTGTCCAAATATTTTGGTGCTTATCTCTTAAACTGGCTTCATGGAATAGGCTATAGATGCATTTACATGTCTTCAAGACGGGTGCATTGTGGGTGCTGTTTGGATCAGAAGACCACTACTGGCCACATGCAATCAACAACAGCAACCTGTTGGAATCATGTACCAAACACAAAACGGCACATGGAGGCTATGGCTATCTGGCATGGAAAGTTTGGGAACCACTCTATATCTATTATCTACACCAGTGTTTCTCAATTTTTTGGGGCCAGTAGGCTGCCCCTTATCCAATATCCAGGTCTCTTTCCGTAGCCTGGTTTCCAGCCTGATTCGGTGCGTTCCGGGGATTTGTTTTGTAGAGAGTGACAAAACAAATCCACAGAACGCAGCGAATCAGGCTGGAACCCAGGCTACTCTTTCCGCCCCCACACCCAATTAAAATGTAACCTTAATATAAGTTTAAAAACGGCCATATCCATCATCATCACAAATGTGATCCAGTCATCACATTTGGAAAAGTGGCTATGGCCGTTTTTAGCCCAAGGAGTGTTTTTCGTGCAAAACAAATGCTTGCAATGGATTCAGAATAATGAAAAACCCCTAGTTTGACCTGTCACATGATACTTCCCCCCCCATCCCCTCTCTATCCCACTTCTCTCCCCTCTCCCCTAACGAGGTCCTTCTCCTTGTTACCTCTAGTCGCCCCACCTCATGCTCTCTGGACCCGGTCCCATCCACTCTGTTGCAGTCTATTGCACCTGAACTTCTTCCCTTCTTAACCCACCTTATTAACACCTCTCTGACATCTGGCTACTTTCCCTCTACTTTCAAGACTGCCAGAGTCACCCCCCTCCTGAAGAAACCGACACTTGACCCCTCTGAGATCAAGAACTACAGACCGGTTTCCCTTCTATCCTTCCTATCTAAAACTCTCGAACGTGCTGTCTTTAAACAACTGTCCTCCTATCTCCACCAGAACAACCTCCTGGACTCCAACCAGTCTGGGTTCAAAGTGGGTCACTCGACAGAGACTGCCCTGCTGGCAGTGACGGAGTCGCTCCATGCCGCTAGAGCGAACTCTCTCTCCTCCGTCCTGATACTCCTGGACCTGTCTGCAGCGTTCGACACGGTGAACCATCTGATCCTCCTCTCCACCCTCGAGGGGATGGGTGTCTCAGGCTCTGCACTCTCCCTGTTTGCATCCTACCTGACGGGTCGCTCCTACCAGGTGATGCTGAGAGGGTCTGTGTCAGAACCACACAGGCTCACAACTGGGGTTCCCCAAGGCTCGGTTCTGGGTCCTCTTCTTTTCTCTCTCTACACTACATCTCTGGGTGCTGTCATCCACTCCCATGGCTTTTCCTACCACTGCTATGCCGATGACACCCAGCTGATCCTCTCATTCCCCCCCTCTGATACCCAAGTGGAGGCACGCATTGCTGCTTGTCTGGCTGACATCTCGGCGTGGATGTCGACAAACCACCTGAAGCTCAACCTGGACAAGACCGAGCTGATGTTCCTCCCGGGGAAGGGCTGTCCGCACCGAGACATGGCCATCACCATTGATAATGCTGTGGTGACCTCAACTCGGACTGCGAAGAATCTGGGTGTGACCCTGGACGATCAACTGACGTTCTCGGCAAACATCGCATCAGTGACAAGGTCCTGCAGATTCCTCCTCTACAACATCAGGAGGATTCGCCCCTTCCTCACGGAGAAGGCAGCCCAGGTGCTCATCCAGGCTCTCGTCATCTCCCGCCTGGACTACTGCAACTCCCTCCTTGCTGGTGCTCCGGCATCTGCCATCAGACCTCTGGAGCTTGTTCAGAAAGCTGCGGCTCGTCTGGTGTTCAACCGCCCCAAGTTCTCCCACACAACCATCCTTCTCCGTTCTCTACACTGGCTCCCCGTAGCGGCTCGCATCCAGTTCAAAACCCTGGTGTTAGCCTATAGGGCAGTGAAAGGAACAGCTCCTTCCTACCTCCGGGCTATGGTCGATGCCTACACCCCTGCCCGACCACTTCGGTCTGCCACCTCGGGGCGACTGATTGCCTCGTCACTCAAGGGTCCTTCTGGCCGATCCACACGGTCACGACTCTTTTCTGTTCTGGCCCCACAGTGGTGGAATGAACTTCCCACTGATGTTAGGACAGCAGAGTCACTGCCCATATTTCGCCGCAGGTTGAAAACCCACCTCTTCAGGAAACACTACCCTTCCTCTCTGCCTGACCTACTTGTTGTTAACTAGTTGTACGAACGCTTGTTTTCTATTGTTGTATTGTTTATTGGATCTTGTTTAGTCGATACACTTAATTGTTTTAGCTCATGCTCATTTGATTTAGCTATTTTGTCTCATCTGTTTAAGGAAATAGGTAGCTGATATATTGCACTTTTACCTTAGCGCTAGGTATACTCTTGGTTGCTTGTTTTTGCAGAAAATGCACTAAAGACTTCTGGTGATTAGTAGTTTTTGTTCCCTACCTATGTTGAATACACTTATTGTAAGTCGCTTTGGATAAAAGCGTCTGCTAAATGACTGTAATGTAATGTAATGTAATGTACTTTAACCAGAATTAAAATTTGAAAATTGTGTCTACATATGTTGTGAACTTTCAGCAGCTGTCACAAAGTATCCCAAAGGAGTTGGGTTGGAACAAATTCAGAGGAGATAGTAGACACCTTTATGAACATGTATGAAGAAAGCTATTGGTAAGCATTTATATTCCAGATTGGTCCAAAACTTTCCCTAATAAGAGTTGTAAATGGATGTTAGGCTCTGTCACATCAGCCCCCTCTCACAGCACTGAATGTCATAGCCCTGCCACAGGCCCTATCTGTCATGTTACCATGGTAATATGTTACGGCCCTGTGACAGGGCCTGACATCCCAGTCCCACACCGCTGTGACAGGGGCCTGTGCTGCATGTGCAACTACACTTCAAGAAACCATGCATTTGAATGCAGAGTTAATGAAAAGAAGTCTAGGATGAAATGAAGAGAATGTGCACTTGTATAGGCTATATTAAACTGCCGTGCCCTTCTCCCAAGACTCAAGAGCACCTTTAAAAAGTACGGTATTGCTTCTAGTGCCCCCCAAACTTCTCTGTGTGCCCCTTGGGGGGCTGCACAACCAAATCTCTTTGCCAAAAATAGCAGATCTACAAACTTTCTACATCTCTAGGCTTGTATAGCCTATTGACATGCAGGGATGCTAGGGTTCATGTTAAGTAATGTGGGTGCCACTCCCATAGTTCTCCTTGTTGTCAGTTGTGTAAATAAACAAATAGACATGTCTCTAGTATAGACTACAGTATTTTGAGGCAGATCCTGCCACTGTGCCGTTATGCCTTTTCCTGCTTGTAGTTAACACTATATCTATAGCTCTATAGCACTAGCCTCATAGCACCTGGGAGTTCATATTACTGCAGACTTGTTGATAAGGTAAGTCTTATACTGTGTTCTGGAATTCTGGTATTCAGCTATTATACTGAATTGTTTTTATACCACCAGTTTTCGCTAAAAATCATTGAACTATTCATGAAGTGAAATAAAAAAGAGTCTGGGTAATGGGTTGCATAGTTGTTTTATATTGTTATAAGAAATACGTTGCTCATGATCTGAAGATAAACTATGCATCTTTGGGATGAATTTGTATGCTTAGAAACAATATTTGTAATATAATATTTAAATATGGTTAGGTATAGAAGTTATGAAAAGAAAGAAGAAAATAAATGCTTAGACAAATTCATATGACTAAAAATATTTACTTTAGGCTCTCACACGTACTGTGTTGACTGTGTTGCATCTATTCTGCTTTTTTGCTACCATGAAACCCAAAGATAGCGTTTCACGAAGACAATAACCTGGCTTACATTTGAGTTCATGCATGCTGAGAAGCTTTATTTTCTTGTGAAAATACAGCTTCTCCGAAAATCTACGAAAGTCATTTTTTACAAGATTTTAAATGTGAGGCATGATCTTCTATTCTATTCTAATAATAAGGAATAACAGACATGTCTAAATGTCAAGGGGCTACATTATGACAGTAGATGCAGGCTCAGGCAGTGTTGTCATATCAAACAGTGTTGTCGTGTAAACACAGTCCACTTACAGGGCTGGATTACAGAGCAGGCCAATAGGGCTAGTGCCTAGGGGCCTCTGAACTCCAAGGGTCGCAGACCCCAGCCAGTTCTCAGGGTTAGGGCTAGTGCCCAGGGGCCTCTGAAGTCCAAGGGTCGCAGACCCCAGCCAGTTCTCAGGGTTAGGGCTAGTGCCCAGGGGCCTCTGAACTCCAAGGGTCGCAGACCCCAGCCAGTTTTTAGGAGCCAAGGGCAAGACTCCTGGATGCCAGAGGCCCCTGAACAGCAGAGATTTACAACACAAGAATCAATTGGATTTTTGGGGCTAATTATAGTGAAAGCCATGTTGTAACACATGCTATATATGAATCATATCACAGTTTTTTCCCCTGAATTCCTATTCAGGTGCAAAACTATTGATGCAGTGTTTTTTATAATGGCCAAAGTAGATATTGTCATGAATGAAAATCTTCAAAATGCTACTTTGAAATAATTTGTGTTGGATTCCTGAATTGGCAGTGAAATGCTGTTATAGCAGTTCTGTCTTTAGGCAAATATTCACAATGTTGAATTTGAAACCATCCCTTCTTATTTCAGTTGTATAGGTCTTAACGGAGGAAGATCATCGTTAAGGAAGAATGAATCGCTCCTGTGTAGACTGCTGGAAGAGCATGATGATTCTCCTCAACTTCATTTGCTGGGTGACTAATAATTCATACGTTGTCGCAATTTCTATTTTAGATTTAGAGATTTATTTATTTCCTTCTCTAGGATAATGTCCATTGAAATACCCAATATCATTCAGTCATGTGATAAAAGTTCTCTCTTACCTCCCATGTGTGGTAGCTGTGTGGTGCATTTATAGTGGCGTTTGGAGAGTTCCAGATGATGCACTCTAAATATGGTTCACTGATCACCTCCTTCTGGCCTATCTACCCTGCCAACACCCTGGTGGTAACAGGGACCATCGTCACCTGTGTCTGTTACCTGGGAGTCATGGGAGCACTGAAGGAGAACCGTTGCATGCTCATCACTGTACGTTTATTGAACTCACTCAACATATACAGACAAATAATCTAAAGGGGTTTCTACTCAAAATATGCTTAGAAGTGGTATAATCAATTGTTAAAATCGAGCAGTGTTTCTCAACAATTTTTGGCCCACTATATCCAATATGCAGGTCCCATGTCAGTATCATGTCTGTATCATCATGACAGTATCATGTCAGTATCATGTCAGTATCATGGCCAGTCTCAGACAAAAATAATAATATTGCTTCTACCGCCCCCCATAACTTCTCTGAGGGGCTCTACCACCCCTGCCGAGAAACACTAGTCTAGAACAAACTGAACACAAAGGAACAGACATCATATATTCTGGTCTGCTTACATGCCAGATGGGTGGGGATGTATTTGCACCAAATACATCTCCTGTGATTAACATCTTGTGGAGTTAATCACACCAAAGCCAATTTAAAACCAAGGGTCCCTGCTGGGGCTTATCCCAACCCCACCATGCCCTCTCATTTACAGTGACATCTATTTAACATTTATCGCACCTCGTCTTTGTGTTGTATTTCTGGTATTACGTAAAAACACCTTGCATGCATGTTACACATAGGATGTAGAGTCTACATCCTATGTGTAACATGCATAGTCTACATTGTAGACTATAAGCATGATATGAAAGGTATATGAAAGGTGCTAAATTAAAGTTTATTAGTAAGGCAAGGCAAGTTTATAGTATTTCACACACAAAGATAGTTTGATAAAGCACAGAAGGTTTTAAAGGGCATTTAAAAGCATATAAAATGTAGAACTGCATTATTCTACTATGTATAATAGTACAATACATTTTAAAATAATACCAGAACATCCAGTGTTGTGCATAACGTATATGATTTGTGTGATTACAGTTCTTTGTGCTGTTGTTCATTCTGATGCTAGTGGAGTTGGCCATGGCCTGTGTATTCCTGGTGTATGACAGAGAGGTACAGTATCATGGAGCCATGCATTTTCTTTTTTTATATATTCATCAAAACACATTTAATAACCCAATGTATAACAGTGAGTGTACAGTGCACAATGCTAAAAAGTACATTTAGTAAATATGTTGATTTCAAAGTATTATAGAAAACATGAGCTACATAGCTAACACAAATAATACATATTATTTTATTAGTGAGCATAAGAGTACAGTAGTAGTATGCTGCCCCCTATGGGCACACTTTAACTTTCTATGCACAGTAGATATTCAGTTTAAAAAGGTTTGTCTTGTGTGGTGAGTACACTTTTTTTCAGTTCATAATACTGTAATGTATTTGTAATGGCAGTTGTAACTTGTACTGATTTGCACTTATGTGGTACAGATTGACACATTCTTTGAAAATGACCTATGGCGAAGCTTGGAGACCTACAAGCTCTCCACTCCAGAAGGCAACATGACCGTCAAAGATGATTTTGATGAAGTTCAATACGTAGTAAGTCTTCAGCAAGAATACCCAGGGGTCACCAAGGTGTCCATTAGTCCGTACATAGACAAATGTGTCCTTGGCTAGACTTGGCCTTGTCTGTGGCATTGTTTTCTTCTCTTTTTTTTCCTTTTTTACATATAACATGATAATGTTGTCATTTTCATCATAAGACCCATTTACTTAATGTCAGTCTGCAAAAATGCAGTCCCATTTGGTTCCATGTGTGCACCCTCAGAGTTAGAGACCTGTAAAGGTCATTTATTTAAGGCTATTGATCTTTATGTGTTTCTGGTAATATAATTGTCCGCTCATTTGTATGTCCATGTCACAGTGCACTCACTGTTAATGTTACTGCTACTCCTCCTTTTTTCTTCGTATAGCTATTCTTTATTTATCCACGGAAATGTAGCTGACTCTGGCTTGCATTCCTGTTCAGTGTGTGGGTTTCCTCACAGGGTCTAGGGTGTTTTTCAATATTGTTGTATTTTACAGTTTAGTTGAATCAGTTTTGTCATATTTACAGTTTCAGTGCTGTGGAGTCCATGGTGAGGCTGACTGGGGCGGGAAGGTCCCAATATCCTGCTGTACTGAAGACCCATGTCAAGCTTTAAACCACACCAACTGGCAAGAGGTACAGTAGGCCTACGTTATAGAAGTATAACCTAAGTTATGTTCTTATAAGCATGGAAAGGCAAGTTTATTTGTATAGCACAATTCCACAAGAAAGATATTCAGTTCTTTTCACAAAACAGCATTAAGACGTTAAGACATAGACAAAAGAAACACACTATAAAAGGACATTTGAATACAACAACAATTTTTTTTACTGAATGACTCTTCACTGGCAGGTGAGCCAGTAGGGTACAGCAGCAGTCACAAGCAGACTAAATCGGGAGTAAAAGGGGTAAAAAATAAATACATGCTAAATCTTTCATGACTACTATATTTCTGGCTTGGATTGTGGACTAAACACCTTTATCTCCATAATAATATACAGTATATATTTTAATACAATTGTATTTTTGAAACTGTGAAGAACATTATTCACCTATTCTTTTCCAATTACTATATTTACTGTAAGTATTTACCAGTCCATTTGAAGAGATTCTTTTTTGTTTCAGGGATGTCATCTCAAACTTAGGAACTGGTTTGCCAGAAACTTCCTCAGCACCGGTGCAGGTGTTGTCTCTCTGTTTATGCTGCAGGTACTGGTACATATATCCCGTTATTTGCATTAAAACTCATTTGCAGATATTTGCTATTTATAGTTCTATTATATATTTGTTAAATGTCCTCTTTGTCTTTATTCACAGTTCCTTTGTATGTGTTTCACCGTCCCCGTGTTTTGCCACTTCAGTCGAAATGGACTTGGCTACCAGTGAAAATGTGGTCTGAAAGGATTCTCTCACATCTCTGAATATCTGCTAATCTGTGGTGACGTGACACATTGTGGGGGATATATCTAAACATTTCTTCTTCTTCTCTGTGAATTTAATGGTAACCTTTTAATTTAACAACAATAATCTTGGCAATATGTTGTATCTTTTAGTATTAGCCCATTTGTTAAAAAGGGCCGGGGAAAATGCCCTTGCATTTTTTAATTATACCTGTGCTCTAATGTTCATGGCTGCTGTTGTCAAGCCAGAAATATAATTCTACTCAGTAACCACGTCATGATTCACTGGACCAATACATCACCTTCTTTTACACACACACACACACACACACACACACACACACACACACACACACACACGGTTCTCAACCTCTTCAGGCTGCGATCCTCATATTTGAACTGCATGGGGACCCCCCCACTCTGATAGGCACTTGGAATGTAGGAGTTGGGGCATTATTTAGTTTGACTCTGTTCCACAGATAAATATAGTGTCACAATGTTTGCCTCTTTCTTACATTATTTGACAATTTGGCCAATGTTTGACCAGTTTTTGTATAGTTTGTTTATTACCTTTCATGCAGTCTTTTTCGCTTTACTCTCTTATTTATGTATTAAAAGGTCTTGAAAGTCCTTAGGCCTACTGCTTCATTGGCACTTCACTGTTATCTGGGCCCCCCTGCCCCCGTCCCCGTCCCCGTCAACGTTGAACCGAATATCGTACTACCTACTACGTAGAAACACTATTTTGTCCACAGATTCGGGTTTCGAGTAGTTGCAAAACCCACGACTTGCGTCAGGGCAACCACGCTTCTTTAATTACTTTCAGAGACTGACTCAGCTGGTTGCCATGCTTTAATCACACTGGAGAAGGCTCCAGCCAAAACGTCCAGGTTGCTGCTGTGGATCATGAAATAAATCAGAGCTCGTAAAAGTGAGTGCTGGTGTTTGTCACTGCCACGCTTTGGCTTCCTGCTTTAACTACAATGACTACTGTCAATATGGACAGATATTTTGTGTGCCTAGTCTGGCCCTGTAGCTTAATTGACACAAAATATTAAGATCATCTGTTTTCATCTGATATCCAACTTGCCCTGTGCCTTTTCATACACAAACACAATGCCAAAACAATATCATCAACATGCACAACCACATGGATGGAGGAGCTTTGCGCTTCCTGGCAGAGATTTGAGCTCCACTGAGCACCCCTTTGTAGTATTGTATTCTATTATTTTACCGTTATCCACTGTTGAGGAAGCTTAAAGTACAAGAATTCCACTGCCTTTAATTCAGATACAGCTGTATTATAATTATGTGTAATGTGTATGACAATATTTGAACCTTTGTTTTTTTGTTATTGGTTTGTGCAATTCTCATATTTTCCACTGTACTGTGTGCAAAACAATTTGGTGTCTAAATATAAAAGCAGCTTGTCACAGACATGACTCTTGTTCTTCCTTTTTGCCCTAGTGGTGTTATTTTTGTGTGTTCTGCTCTGCAGTACACTTTCGGTCATACAGTAGATGTTTCATGCTGTTCTGAAATAAGGAAGTGAAAAGGGTGGCTAAAGCCCCAGCCTATTTTTGGTAATGCTAAGCAGCACCATGAGAATGTAATGTTCAGACAACACCAAGGTCCACACTAGAGTACAAGTACAAGTACAAGTGGTCTTCATTTCTCGAGAAATAGAGGGTATAGCCTACAATTCAACCAACCAGGTGAGACTTTAATATCGGAGTCCTCTATTGTAGTGTTTATAATTGGAAATAGTATAAAGACAACTGGCTCTTTAGAAAAGGGAAAAAATGATTTAGAAGTATATTTGAAAAGAGGAATTATTATTGTGTAAATAATTGCTGTTGTTATCTTTCTGTATTGATATCTTTCCCCTAAGGGGGATTATTACATTCAATCAAGTTGTATTAAAGAAGTGAAAAAAAAAAACGAAAAAAAAACAGAGAAAAGTTTTAAACATGATTATTGTTTTGATAACATATAACATTCACTTTGATAAGTTGATATGAATGGCTAAACTGCTACATTTAAATGGTTAAGCGTTAGAGAGGATTTTCAGCTCCTATTTTTATTTCTATACTTTCTGGAACAATTTCGGAGTACATTTCAAGTAATTTGTTGGAATTGATAATATCCCTTGATTATTATTTTGTATCACAACTGCACTCATTTAAGTAACTAATCTTATCGTGTAATAGTTTAAATGCAGAGGAAACACAACGTATCACACAGGAAATGAGACACAGCAGCATACTCATCACTTCCTTGTGACAGTGACACCACCCAGATGGATAGAGGGGAAATCCAAAGTCTGACTAACATTTTCTGACCAGGACATTTTTCCATATGTTTAATAACATTGTTTAATGTCCCCCTAGGTTTGATAAGAGGATTTGAACAATGGCCCAGAATTGCCTCAAGTGCCTGAAGTACACCATGTGTGCGGTCAACTTCCTGTGTTTTGTATGTACCGCCTTCTGTTATCTAGCTCACATTTTGTGTTCTCTATACATACTGTATGGAATGGATGTATGAGTGAATAGATCAGTTTTCATGTGATAGCCCAGAAGTCAGAACATGGATTTAAATCCACGCACGCACGCACGCACGCAGACACACACACACACACACACACACACACACACACACACACACACACACACACACACACACACACACACACACACACACACACACACACACACACACACACACACACACACACACACTTTTATGGCTATACCTACGCCTTGATGTTTATGTAGATGTTATGCTAATCTTTTTAAAGCCTAAATTGCAGAACCAAATAATTTGTGACACACCCTTGACCCTATAGCAACCTACGTTACCATTTATTTTCTCAAACTGAAGGTTAATTATCTAAAATGATCGAGTACTACACCTTCTGGACGTCTTCTTGAATGATATTCAAAACAGAGTAGCCCTGTATTATTAAAATTAGTTCTGTTTGGAGGAACATCATCCATCCATCCACCGCTTATCCGTAGTCGGGTCACAGGGGCAACAGCTCCACCAGAGTGCTCCAGACTTCCCTCTCCAGAGCAACATTAGTGACTTCCTTCTGGGGGATCCCGAGACGTTCCAAGGCCAGTGAGTCGATGTATTTCCTCCAACTGCGTCTTGGTCTGCCCCGGGGTCTCCTCCCAGTGGGACGTGTCTCGAGGACCTCCCTAGGGAGACGCCCGAGAGGCCCGAACCACCTAAGCTGGCTCCTTTCCAGGCGAAGAAGCAGCGACTCTACTCCGAGTCTCTCGTGTCACTGAACTTCTCACCCTATCTCTAAGGGAGATGCCAGCCACCCGTAGGAGAAAACTAATTTCGGCCGCTGGTATTCGCGACCTTATTCTTTCGGTCATGACCCACACTTCATGACCATAGGTGAGAGTAGGAACGAAGATGGGGTCTGTACGCTTTTCCGATCAGGCATTGGTCCGACATGCGGAAAACGACCGGATTAAGGTTGGCGAACAAGCGTTAAGGTTGGCGACCGGATTAAGGTTGATGAACATGCGTTAAGGTTGGCGAACATGCGCTGCTCCGTGCTTGCGGTTATGGTTAGGTTAGGGTTGAGACAGAGGAACATCATGAGCTATATGTAAATTACACCTGTGAATACATGTTATTTATATTTATTCATAAGGGCTTGCCTATGTCATCCTGACAGTCTATGATGGCACTATTACTAAGACATCATAATCTATTTTTTCCACAGATGTGTGGCACAGCAGTGCTGGCCTTCGGTGTGTACATGACGATGCAGTTAAAGATGTCCGCTCTCATCCCCACCCTTGCTCAACTCAGTGTACCCAACATGTTGCTCATCTGCGGCATCATCATCACCTGTGTGTCCTTTCTGGGTTTCCTGGGAGCCCTGAAAGAAAATCGGTGCCTCCTCCTGACGGTATGCTACATCAGATATGAAAGAACACATGTATTTATCTATATGGATAGAATAAAGATGCAGAGGATAGGATCATGTGTTGCGGAAACCTGTATATGTTTATTCTAGACAGTATGCAGATTGTAATCACATCCTGTATGGCTATCCTAACAGTATCCTAATAACAAAATGTTATATGTTACATTACATATCAAATGATACTGACAGAGTGGAATCTCTTCACAGTTTTTCCTTCTGCTGTTTATTCTGATGGTAGTGGAGCTGATTGCAGCCTGCCTCCTCCTGGTCTACGAAACTGAGGTAAGACACAATGTACAGTATACAAATTATTATAGGATTATTATAATGTTTTTAAAGGATGGGTCAACTTGGTAAACTGAGGAAACAAATGTAAAAGTAATGTCATTGTTTAGATTGGTGAAATGGTGAAAAAAGACCTTCAGGCCAGCTTGGACAAAACCAAGAAGGAGAATTCGACAGCTGCTTTGAGTGACTGGGATGTGGTTCAGAACGCAGTGAGTGATCTATGTGTGCATTTATATACTCAATACTAATAGTGTCGTTTCACTGCCATGTTCTGAGAATGTGGCAAAGTTCAATGCAAAGTCTTCTATTGAGAGGAGAGGAGCAACCGCTACTTTCTCCACTGTGGAGGAAAAGTTGAGAAAAGTTCAACTTTGACCCTTTAAGACATTGGAGTGGGCATTTACACTCAACACCACATAAAGACAGCGTACGTAAGTAGAGATTACTGATAACAAAGTTTTAAAATAGATGTTAAAAGAACTGTCTGTGCTATCCCACACCTCTCTCTCACACACACACACGCACGCACGCAGAAAAGTGTGGTTATGAAGTCTTTAAGACAGTGTACACCCAGTTTTGGGTGTACACTGCGTTGATAAATAAGGGCCATAGTGTGTACTGTATGTCTTATCTCATGCACCTAAATTGTCCCTGAAGAAGACCTTTTTCCAGGTCGAAAGGTTGGTTTCTTCTGCATCAAACTGCATCTTTTTGCTTTTGCACCGTGATCAGCAATTCAGCACCTCTGCAACAAACAAGGAGGAAGGGCGGACACCAATAGTGCTATTGGTGTCCGCCCTTCCTCCTTGTTTGTACCTCACACCCAAAACTGTTAACGTGCTATAGGCTCTGTTGATATGTTTTTTTAATGGGTTGATTGGTCACAATTATTAGGACTTATCTATTAAAATTAGGGTTAGGGTTAAAATTATTATCCATAATTTATTGTGAATCCATTCCAAGCATTCGTTTTGCACGAAAAACAGTCCTTATTGGGCTAAAAGCCATATCCGTCATCACAAATGTGATGAGGTATGGGTTCAGAATCATGAAAACCCCGTAGTTTGATATGTCACATGCTACTTAAAGTAGTACATTTAGAAAATGTTGCCATAATTATATAGCAATTAAGTGCAATTAAGGCAATGGTGGCCATATGGATTTGGGTCACAAATTTTGCTCATATTTTTGCAAGGGGCATGGGGGCTCAATTTGTTAGATGGCAAATCCACCCAGAAACGGGCCTTCTCTCTCCACGGTCAATATCAGAAATGACCCAACTACAATCTGTCACAATAGGGGTGGAATGGCATACTGTATAATGACGACAATTGCATAGAGCTCAATCTTTCTAGTTTTAAATGATGTTCCCAACCATTCTGTGTTACAGTTTACCTGCTGTGGAGTCTATAACGTATCTGACTGGGGTGACAAAGTGCCTTCATCTTGCTGCATTACAGATCCATGCGAGGCACACCCCAGATACAAGAAAAAGGTATGAATATTACACTGGCCTTCCAGGTTGGGGGTTGGGTTATTACAGGAACCAGAAGCAGAACAAAGTCACACATATTATACACTGGTACCATTATTCCCATTTAGAGTAGCTCTGAAATATTGAATGCTATTTCTTGTCACTATATACAGTTGGAGGCCATCGATATTGTCCTTTTCTTTTTGCTGAGGTTTGCGTGATCTGCGCAAAAGGACAGTTAACCCATTTTGGGCGGGAACCCCTTTTGGTGTTTTAAACATTATGTTATAATTTAGCTATTGAAAAATAGCAGATCTACAAGCTCATAGCGCGCCACCGAGTGGCGCGCTATGAGCGCCACTTATAATTTACAGTTTGCTAATAAATACAGTGGTGCGCGCTTTCAGTTCACAACAATTAACGAACACATTAAATTGTTTCAGCATCTTGTTTCAACATTTCAGCATGATCAACAGTAAATAATTAAATTGTTTCAGCCATAAGCGGCGGGTGGATTTTACCTTTAGCTAGGTGGGACGACGACGACGCAGATTTATTTATTTATTTCCCCCAGATGGTCTAACAATGTCATGATTTGACCAATTTATTACCAATCTCGTACACCATTGCTCACGAAAGCAAGATCCTTGACCCAATTACAGCCACTGCATCTTACCTTTTAAAGTAAAAGTAGTCTGAGGAAAAGGAACAGTTCTGTTCCCCGGACATTGTTTTGGGATATTTTGGCTGAGATGCAGCTCTGTTTGTCAAGTCTCAAGTCATGGCTCTTTACAGACGGGCCGACGGTACACAGACAGCAGCCTCTCCGCTGACTGTGTTAGTGTTGTGTTGCTGCAGGAGACGGAGTGTGAATGAACCGTGCGGTCACTGGAACAAAGCCACCGTATTAGCATTTGAATACCTGTTCTGTGAACACCGTAAAGGTGTGTGCCTACGTGACAAAATGACCAGGGGGAGGGGATCTTCAACTTAATCTCAGTGGGTGCTATTTGGCTTATTATTTTTTCAGTGGGCGCCCAAGCCCTCAGGCACTCCCAAAGTTGACGCCGCTGTCTCAGGTCACTTTTAGAGATGTCTGGGAGCCATATTATGATCATCATGTCAACATACAAAGTGTACCTGTCCACATTAAAGCTTGCCTTGTCAGTGATGGCAGCACCTTTTTGCTAGAGATTGTTCTTCAGTGAATGCCAAGTAGTCTACAACACAGCACAGGCATTTTGCTTTTAAATATGCATTGTTTCATGTATATGAACTTGTTTTGTTGTGCTTCCTTCGGTATGCTGTGGATCTATTAAAGCGCAAAAGTTCCGGGTAAACATTCAACTGAGAGAATGACTTCACCTTGTGTTGTTAGTCTCTCTTGTTTGTTTTAATGGGTATACAGTATATAGGACACAAAACACCAGGTCTAATGTACCCTGATTAATGGCCAGTGTAAAATGTGGGTCCCGATTTTAAATCAACTCAGAACCACTATTCTACACAAATCCCACAATATCCATTTGATATAAATAATGCTGTATGCTCTCTATTTAAGGGTTGTTTGGAAACAATGCAGAACTGGTTTGAGGAGAACTTCCTCTATACTGGGGTTTCTGTGATTGTCCTCTGCATCATTGAGGTATGCTTACTTGCAGTTTATGAATTCTTCTTAATGTATGAATAATTTGCATTTTTATAGTTCAAGGGAAAGTTACTTCACTTTCTAAGTACTGGTAAATTAATATTAGGTCAAATACTACTGGTCAACGGAAATCAGTGATACAATATGATATCGTATACGATATGATGCCCTGGAGAAAATAATGACATGTAAATTCAGAGTTTCTATCTCAACTGAGATAACCCATCTACTTCATGTTTCAACATTGCTTGTGTGACAGTAGAAGCAATTCATATATGCTACCGAGTTGTATTGTTATCGTGTGATGTTCGTGTCACATCTTTAAAATGAAGTAAAAGGCCCTCTTGAGCCCTTTTCTACAACAACCATGTTAGAACATTTTATCATCATATCTTCCTCTCTCTTTTGACAGGTCTTGGGAATGTGTTTCGCTATGACTCTGTTCTGCCACATCAGAAGATCTGGACTTGGCTATAAGTTATAGAAGAAACACTCTTGAATCACATCTCCTTTACTCTTATGTTAGCGTGAATCCTATTGCCAGGTTTGGTACACATTCTAAGGAAAGAATATAGATTTGATCTATGTGTAGTTCCAAAACTTCATTTTATATCTTATATATATTGACTTCAAATGGAAAATAAATAAAAAATAAAGAAAGAAAAAAGGATTTAATGCGAATACAATAACATTTCAGTCTGTTTTACCTGGGTTATCTTCCCATTAAGTCCCCTTTTGTTTGCATTTGAAGTGTGCGGAAGTTTTTCTTTCAGGACTTTGGGGCCCTCGTTTCGGATTCCCCTACATACCTGTCGCCTTTGTAGGTGTTCAAAAGACTTGCTTTTTATGTATTATATATCCGAATTACATCAAATGATATTCATATATGGTCATACAGTATTAATATTGGAGCTGAACATTTTAATTTATTTCCTTTCTGTATTATTTCTCAAGCTTTCCAAGGCCTGGAAATGATCAAATTCTGTTTCTGTAAATAGATACTATTGGAACCTTATAATGCATACTGTTGTTCACGCATGCTATTCTAATGTCACTATTGTGAAAATATTATGCACCAATGTATATTATGTTAGTGTTTCATGGTCACTTTGCAGTTTCCGTACACACGATTATTTTCAATTGATTCTAAATTGACTCCTATTCTGGGGCAAAACTACCCAATCTATTTTCCTGCGAAGATATTTAGTGTAGATCGGAAAAAGGAGGGGGCCTAATACAGCATAGAGCCCTGCATGGGGTACTCCACTACACGCATAGGGGTTTCCTGGCTGTCACTAACTCTTTTTAGCTACAAGAACCAAGTGAACTGCAATTATACTGTAGAAATACTCTGTTACAAGTGAAAGTCTGGAATTCAAAATTTACTTGAGTAAAAGTACAAAAGTATTGCTATCAAAATGTACTTAAAAGTGAAAATATCAATCTACAAGATCATTGTGAGCTTGTAGATTGACTTTCAAATGGCCCGAAATGTATATAGGGCTTAAGTGGTTAATGTATGTTTTGTAATAGTAGGCTGATCAAAGTTTTAAGTAAGTAAAAAGTATTTTGGGACCTTCTCAGGAGGTGGTACTAACCCTGAGTTCTAGGAACCCCACGTAGTCGGAAAGAGTCATAATATACGGTAACCTGTGGAGGTAGACACTTCCTGTTTTACATCTACTTCCCCTTTCATCATGTTTCACTATGCTAATAGCACTAAGTCTGACGGCCAGGTTCATGCGTCAAAATAGCCGTCTTATGTACATTCTAAACTAAACATTTTTTATATAAAGACGTACCCTTCAACATTTTAGTTCTCTGTTGTTGATACATGTTGGCAAAAATAACTAAATAAAGAAACTGGGCGTATGTCAGTAAGTAATCCACAGTTTTATTTATAGAATAAAATCCTGCATCAATATTTTAAGACAAAAAAAAAAAAACTAAAAAAATACTAAGATTTCCTTTACATTTTAAAATAATTTTGTTCTTTTTTTTTAAACCGTCACACAAAAAATAGAAACAAGTACAATTTTTGCCATTAAAAAAAATGTAACTGTACACAGCAGAATATACCATTTATTGCAAACTTAACACCCCTGATACCTCGGAAAACTATAAACACAATTATTGCAATTCACCTAGAGAGATATGCCAAAAAGGGGAAAAAAAGACGAAGGAGAAAAAAAAAACCTTCTCCGATACAGCTCTCTCAATTTCCTCTCTGAAAAAGACAGCTGTATCTGTTTTTAACACGCCCATAATGTCCGCTGAAAGCACCCAGAGACAGCAGCAGCGTAAAGCTTAATGTATACTTCCATACAGAATGGTGTTGTTAGCAACAGTCATGTGATGAAGCATAAATTAGGCTTCAGTGGTATATTCTCTGACATAATGTCATTATTGCCGTCTGTCCCATGTACAAGGTGATCCCAGTAAGCGTGACACTTATCCCACTCCTCTTCCTGTTATTAAGTCACCAGATAAAACTGTCCTCTTTGGGGGATACAGAGGTAACGTCTTCAACTGCGCTGTAGTCTAGACAGCTGTACACGATCAACAAAATAAATAAAGCAGGGAAATTCTCAGCTATGGTGAATCTCCTTCAGATCTTACACTCAGTGAGAGCATGAGAAAACCCAAAGTCTAGTGTGAAGTTTTCAGTTTTAAATTACATTCTGCCATTCGTATTGCGCCATTACGTTTTTAAATGTTTTTTTGGGGGGAAAGATAGATGTCATCCCATAACTATTGGGCTACACAGATACTTCTCCTCTACCCATATACATCATTAGAACATTAGAATTGCAGTACAATGCCACTGTAGTGAAGTGCTGAGCTAAACTACCACACTGAAACTAAGTTTAATATCTAGTACTTAGTGCCCAACTACCCAAGATGCTGTTGAAAGAAGCAAACCAAATGCCTCTGCGAGACAGGAAGAAAACTCATTAAGAGGTGCAACACTGGGCCAGTACCATGCCTCAGAGAATATTCTTGTAAGAGTGAGAGCCCAAACCATTACTTAAATGCTGCAAAGAGTGTGATCTCTCTCAGTAAACAGTTAGTCTGCCTCAAAAGATCCAAGATTACAGACAAAGAACATCTGGGGGGAAAAGAAGTATACATCAATAAATAAGAATGAACAGAAACAGAGCCATTAACTAAGCCAATGTTTCTCCACAAACACCCAGCGAGCCAGGAAGTTAACGCTCCCCATGCTCCGGGCCACAGCGGCATTATGGGATCCACAAAGTCCCCAGCCGTTCCAACTAGTTTGGTAGCAAAACATGATTTTTATTATTAGAACCCAAACATAACTGCTGGTTAGCTGCAAAAGTGGCTGACCAAGTAGAAAACAAAGCCATAATCAGCCAGTCTAAAATTAGCATCTGGTTGGTGGCTGGTGTTCATTTTCCACCCTGCATCCAAGCCATACCCAGAATCCATAACCCACTGACAAAACTGGAATGAGCAAAACAATGAGGGTACCCAGCCCCTATATTTAAAAACATTAAAAACACCTAGGTTAAAACACCTGGATCTGCTGCGTAGACAGAAAGCTGTCAGTTCTATTTTGTTCAGTAACCACTGACCCTTGATTAGGTTCCGCACCATGCAGTTAATCGCATCAATTACTGTATAAACAAGGAAAAAAAGATAGCGCCCTCTAATGTGGAGCCGCAGCCCGGTGCACACACACCATCAAGCATACAGTACAACCTTCACAGTCACTGTTCAATTCACAAACGTCAAAGCATGAAACAAAAATCCTGTCCTAATAAATGTGTGCCTTTTTGACTGGAGCACAGTCAAAACAGTTCCCAAGACTGATACTAAAGGAGAACATGTCAAAGGAGAATAGGTGGTTTTGTGTGCATCTAGTGTAACTCTTCTTGAATTTTGTAAGCTAAAACAAAACAAAATAAAAAAGGACTGGAAGGGCCCCATTCAAATTCTGATTCATGGTCTGCAGCAATGTGGGAACTGAAATCTTTGCTTACTCTCCTCTCAGTAACCGCCACCTGTACTGAGCAGTTATCATGTATGAGTATGCCTGTCACTCCAATTTAACACCAGGACAAACTGACTTGATTTAAACTTGAGTTAAAAAAAGAATACAAACTAAATAAATATGGCTTGTATTTGTTTTCAACAGTCTTGATGAGTCCGTATTTCAAGTACACCATAGCCACACACAAAAACTTCCATACCGTTTGGAAGTTCACACATTAAACTGAGAAAAGGGACAAACTACAGGGTATGGTCAAAACAAAGAAAACCAAACTGTTAATAAAGCTTTTTCATGATATCGAGCCTTTCAACAGTGCAGAAAACACTTACCCCGCTATGCAGTTACTGTGGATCCCAAATTAAACAGCCACGTACTTTTTTCAACTAAAAGAAAATGTAATATACCCTCTGATAAAATATCCCCCAAATCACAAACAACCCTTATTTGCATGCATTTGGCTGGGGATAATTGTACACTCTGGCATTAATCCGTTAAAGGGACAATTTGAATAACTAATGATTCAATATGATCACTACAATTCCATAATTGTATCTTGAATTACAAACTTTAGATAATGATCTTTACCTGGATTTTTAACGATTCTATTTCTTCCTAATAGCTAGTAATTGGGATAGTCTTCCTAGGATCTAGGAATCTAGTCATCACCTAGGATCTAAGATAATGCCCCTAATGTCAAGGTATTGGTCGTTACTAGTCATACGTCAAGGCCTCTGCAATATCTGTCATTGCAAGTTAGAAGTGAACTATTACACTAACCCTGGAGTAGGACTGTCAAACTGTCTTTGTTCCCTTTATTCTGACCACATCCTGTAGTTGCGTAAGGCAGCGTGTTATAACTTCTAGTAAAATGTCACGTTTTCCGTGTCAAAATGGTGGTGTACATGCACTGCACACTTGCATCAGAATATAGTATACACCTGAGCACTGCACATCGTCATCATGTCCAGTGTCTTAATGACATTGCTCCTGATCTTGTAAATATCGGAATGAGAAACAATTACCGTGATGTCTCTTCCTCGAGACTAGTAATCTAACCGTGGTGAGTGTCAACAGACAAAACAGCAGCTTCTGATATGCGTTAACACATTTAAGCCAAACACCACTTGCAACGGTGAAAAGAGGAAGTATGTAAAGAGTATGGGCCTGTGACTGGAAGGTTGAATTCAGAACTGCCGTGGGATAACCTGGATTGGTAGGCGATAGGAAACACACCTCCCTTAACAACCTAATGTTGAAGCGCCGTTCGGCAAGGCACTACATCTCCAACTGCTGCAGTGGAGCTACTCAGTGGCCCAACATGTGAAAACTGTGACTGTGATGGGCAGCTCCCAGGTATGATTGTTAATGTAACTGAATGTGAAGCATGGCATTGATGAAAAACACCAGACAGACGTCAGAATCAATCTTCTTCTCGGAATAAGGGGGAGTGGGGAGGCTAAGCATGTGTAGAAGAAAAGTGTGTGTGTGAGGACTGAGAATATTCTATTAAGACTTAGGAGCCATAGACTTTCATGAGACGACCTGTAATGAATTTCGGGAGGGGGGAGGGGGGGTGAGAAAAAAAAAGTTCTATGGATGACATTGACTGCACTGAAGTTCCATTGTGCAGGTGTCCGAGGCATACAAAAAGAATAAGGAAAATAACTCACTGTTGTATAGCAGCAGTACAACTAAATGTTTTGATTCAAAGACTGCATCTTACTACAGTTTACCAAATAACTTAAAAAAAGAGAGAGAGAGAGAGAGAAAAAGCGAGCAAAAGTCTCTTGTCAGCATTTGTCAATCTTGAAGCTCGCGGTAACATTCTATAAAGAGTAAACCTGTGGAAAGAAGCCTTGAGGAATCCATTGCCAGGTATCTGTTGGAATGTGGGGCACCTCTGAGCACGAGCAGAATGGAGCGCAGAATGTGTGGGACACCTCTGAGCACGAGCAGAATGAATGCAGAATGGCTGCCAGCTGGAAGGATGAAGGATGCTGTGGTCTATGAGTCCAAAACTCCAGAGAGTGAGTACAATAAGGTTCTGCACAGTTTC
This sequence comes from Electrona antarctica, assembly GCF_951216825.1. NCBI lineage: Eukaryota > Metazoa > Chordata > Actinopteri > Myctophiformes > Myctophidae > Electrona > Electrona antarctica. The sequence continues at coordinate 34,925,405 of NC_136793.1, read as the reverse complement.
TATGCCAATTATGCACTACAACTCCAACTACTGCAGTGGAGCTAAATATATGTCCACGAGTGATACAGTTTTGCTTCAGTCTTGAACAAGCAGAAAGCATAATCTGCCGATGAGGTGAGATAATTTAATTTGAACCGCGAAGCAATTTTTTAATTATTGTAATGAGGCCGTGTAATCCATGTATGCATGTCATTATGTCCACAATGACGCAATACATTTCAACATAATCAATTTAAATCACGCCACAAATCTTCATATCTCTAAGACAGTATCTGACATTAGGTGGTCAAAGATCAAGGTCGGCGATGAGCCACTGCAAATATCTAAAATATGAATGTCTAGGTTTCACTTGTTTCAAATGTATGTTTCTCTTATTTCTGTAGTTTAATAATATCTGATTATGATATAAGAGCAGTGTCTATCCACTTGTCTAGAGGTTGTCTCACTCAATTCAAGAAGTCTTATAACTATAAGTGTGGAAATAACTGGACATGCGTGTCTTTTAACAAGGCAACCTAGAGGTGTGTTGACTGTGAAGTTGAGCCACATGGCTTTTCAGACCAAGATTGTTTTAGCATTTTCAGCACCCTCTGGTGGACAAATATGCGGATAGTGACATGCATATACACTGTATACACTCATTACAGGGGCATTAATAGTTTCACCTTGTTGCCCAATTGCACAATTTGTGTTTACACACTTTTGTCTTCAATGTTTGTGTTAACACAAACCCTCAAAGCTAGACATGGGAGGGGCCAGTGCCCCTCAAAAATAAATCAAGACTGATGCAATACTAAAATACCTTGTTAAGACTTGTGCTCCATCAGACTACAGCAGTCTTTTCTGCTGGAGTGCTCCAGCAACCCCACAAGGGCTTTGTCTGCAGAAGTGGTGGGTTGGGAATGAGCAAGTCAGCTAGACTGCTAGGACAGTCCCATTGCTCTCTGTCTGTGTGCCGGGGGACATACTGCAGCACTGGGCATGCGGGCGGTGAGGGGAGCTCAGAGGGGCATCAACGTGGTGGTACATGCATGGTTGGTGGTGGAGGAGGTTGGAGCTCAGAGGGGCATCAACGTGGTGGTACATGCATGGTTGGTGGTGGAGGAGGTTGGAGCTCAGAGGGGCATCAACGTGGTGGTACATGCATGGTTGGTGGTGGAGGTGGTTGGAGCTCAGAGGGGCATGATTCGGGTGGTGTGAAACAGGAGAGGGTTGAGGTCCTCTGCTTGGACGGCCCGGTGCAGGGAGGGCTCTGAGGCACTCCGTTCGATTTTTGGCAACAGGTCCTGGACCTGTTCAATGTTTACCAAGATCTATAGAGAGAGAATGATTGAGACAAACCCTTTTTATATTGATGAAAGGTTCCATGATTTACTCAACATGAGGGATTTGCTTCCTGCAGTACTTTGTTTAGGAATTACTTATTTCATAACATATTTCTACAAATACACCAATGTACTGAAAATTGGGACTAGGTGAAGGCTACAATCTTTAATTTGCTATTTATAAGTTTAGTTCATTCACATAATAATGGACAACATATATTTAGAGATGAGTTGACTTTAAAGGACATTTTTAGAGGAGATGAGTTCAAAGGAAATATTTCTTAAAGCAGCAATCCATTCTATGTAGAGTATGTTGACTGCAACACATGACAAGTAAACCACATTCGCTGTGGGTATGCCTTTTCTGCATTTATGCTGCCCTCACCTGAGGAAAGAGGGGTCTCTCGTCACGTTTGAACTTCAGGCAATCGACAATGAGCCTTTTCATTGATTTGGGTGAGGTACTATACAGCTTACTAAGATCTGGAGACAAGTAGCCCCGGCCAACCATGAAGATGATCTGAAATGAAACGTGTGTCAATATACACAGTGCAAGAGAGGATACAGTATTACAGTTGCTACATTTCTATGAGTAGTGCCAATGACAATCATTCCATTCCAACTCCTTCTTAGCAACTCTCTTCTGAGATGGTGATAAAAAACTTCTGTTGTCATTTTAAGGTGTGAACTACTGACTTTTGTGTGCAACCCAGACAATGTTTTATTTTTTTTTCCTGATTTTGTATCAGACATGCGGCATGCCCCACTTCTATATGTTTTTTTTAATTAACCTTTTCATTATTTTATTTTTTAATGAAAAATAAAAAATAAAAAATAATTGAATGCTTGTCTGCCGACATGTTTACAACAGGGGAGGCTCATTACAGTGCATAATGTGTGCGAGACACAGCAGCATAACATCAAGCCAGGAGGATGATGTATGTGTTGTACACGCAGATTCAGGTGACATCAGAACCCTGCATCAACCCTCTGCTTTATTTTGATAGTGACAGTGAGACCGGAAAGGTTGACAGAGGGAATGACACACAGTAAACCGGCCGAGTTGAACTCCGTGACACCGACTATAACACCCCCCCCCCCCCCCCCCCCCCCCTGCCATTAGCATACGTGATAAAGGCTCCTTTGGAATTTTTGTTATGCAACCTTGATAAATCTTCTGACCTGGTCTCTGTTGTTGATGCTGGAGTAAGGCAGGGTCCCAGACATCAGCTCAAACAGCACTACTCCATAGCCATACACATCAGACTGAAAAGTATAAGGGTTATTATCCTGCATTCGGATCACCTCGGGAGCCTGAAATGCACAAATACCACCAGATCAGTTGAAAAACTTTTACATTACATCTAGCCATTCATAAAATTACTTGAACCTCAGCATCCATATTCTTCGCATGGTGACGTGTTGTGAGCTTGTAGAGCAGCTATTTTCGGCGAAGAGAGGCAAAGAGATTTGTGGTAGATCGAAAAAAGAGCGCATCTAGTACAGTGCAACTCAGGTCCGTTTTACTAACTATAGAGGGTCTAAAGGGCCGGGAAGCAATTTAACGCCTATAGTTCATTTTCAATGAGACCTGCGTTTTTTTCTGTACGCGCGGAGCAGTCAAGGGGCAACAACGCAAGGGTATTTACATGGCTACTGTCCGGGAAATTGTCGCGTGCGTGCTCATTTCGTGCACACACCCGCGACTCAACAGACCTGGATTCGGTTTAGCTTTTTCTTTTACGCTTTTTTTTTTACCTCTTGAGCAGACCTGGCAGATCCAGGCAACAACGTGTGCATTAATCGCTGCCCGTTTGAAAGGACCGTAAGTGGTTAAAGTGAGTGAAACAGTAGAATAAGTTTCAATTTGCTTATTAACAACTGATTTGAACCTATAATGAAGAGCACAGGTATTCCTAAAAGGCATTTTCCTCAACAGCTGGTCAATATATTTTACATTGACAGGCATCGACACCAGCGGTTGCCCGACTGCCCGTGGCAGGTAAATCAAACTTTCAGGCAGCTGGAGTTTGCTTTGGAGTTGTCCCACCGGGCACGTGCACAATGGAGTGGGGACGCAACCATCTTTAGTTCGCTATAAGCACAACATGATATATCAGTCTAAACACCTGAACGTGGCCAGATCGCTTGGTCCTGCACACACACACACACACACACACACACACACACACACACACACACACACACACACACACACACACACACACACACACACACACACACACACACACACACACACACACACACACACACACACACACACACACACACACACACACACACACACACACACACACACACACACACACACAATTTCACTCTATGGGCAGGCGCATGTGTGAGATGAGCATGGCTACATCCCACCCACGATATTTTTTAAAAAAAAACACCCGCAGATATTTAATGCACGTGCTGCGGTTCCCTACTAGTTCTTAACCAACATGTGAAAATGCAAGAATGCAGCAAGCAGCTTATAAAGCCTTTCTTTATGTCAGATTCAAAACAGCAATGCCAATACCTACTGGTAACGGTCAAACTTAGCATGCAACATATTATAACTCTAGGTTAGCATGTGTCAAGTTAGCCGAACGTAAACCCTTGAATTCCAGTCGGTGGACTTAATAACAGCGCTTTGTCAAATGATGAGAAAGTAAGTGTCTTGTGGTCTTTGGCATACTGATGGCATCTGTGGCATCACTGTTGCTATACTTAAAAATATGAAATGGCAAGTGTGACCGGTGAACCCATAGTCATATTCATACTGTATATATTTGGCATAAATAGTCTTTTTGCGCAGCCACAGAATTCACGAGTAGAAAGTAAGTGTTAAATTGCCCGGTAATTCAAATTTTACTTATCATTTTATAATGGACAATTTACTTTGCGGGCAAGACCTGTGGGCAAGTAGAACATGTCCTGTCAACACCTGTCACATTGGCATAAAAATTAAAACTCTCACCATCCAGAGAATAGATCCACTTGGCTGTTCTACTTGCTGTGAACCACTCCATCGAGATTTTACAGTAGCCAAACCAAAGTCACCTATCTTCACCGTCCAGCCCTCATGGAGAAAGATGTCTAGCAGCAGTGCTAAGGAAAAGTATTCTCTAGAAATCTCCAAAAAAGGTTAATGACAACTAAAAGCATCAGAAATTGTTACAGGAGGCTAATGCACATGTCAAATATATCTGTATATATGATGGCACCACTCTAAAAGACGTGTGCAGGATTTTATTATATAAAACGATAAGGGAACTGCAAAAAATAAAAAGAATCTGCTTCATGTTTGTGGTTACAAACCCTGTGCAGTAACTTACACAATGAATCAAAATATTTAACTTTTCTGTATTGTTATAACTGGCCCCCAAACTCATGATGGCTGATTTGACATGCGAGACAGAAAGTAACCCAACGTCTCCAAAATGTAGTTACTGTACTTAGGCTTCTGCAAGCTGCTAACTTAACTAACTCATTTATCAACTAACTTATTTATGTCAATGTTAAATACATTCTGGAAAAAAGGATACTGTTCGATTTCAGATCTCGATGAATTATGTTCTTGGCATGAAGATAACTGTAAGGGAAACAAATGAGGCCACAGCAACAGATTAGATGAACAAAATTATGAAGTTCAAAGTTAAATGCTGTTAGTCTTAAATCTTGTTATATCACTTGCATTTGCGTACGTGGCTAGCTGGAATTGGTACCGACATTAAGATAGGTCTGAGTATTCCTAATTTCTGTATTTGAACGTGAACTGAAACAGCAAGCATCTCAGATTTACCAAAGTGACAATTAAAATGTATGCCTTACAAAGTGCAGTAAAACTGGCATAATGGGTTTAAAAGCATTTAAACTTTTCAGCAAAATGAGATATCGGCATATATATAAGTGACATTACACAAAGGCTAAGTTGACCTTTGGGATACACAAATAAGTCAGTGTGTCCAAAAACGCAGTTACTGCACTTTGGCTTTGTACTTTACACAGTAAGCTGCAATGTGTGCATGTTTAGCATTCTTGTGAACTGAGACAGCATCTAAAGTGTAGGACTTACTCCATGCCTTGTGCTGTCTGGCGGGCCACATCAATACGCCGCATGGTTTCAAACTTGGTCTCGCTGACGTGCAGATGGCGGTACAGGCTACTGCCCTCGCACCACTGGGTGATGATGGCAAAGTTGGGCTTTGTCATGAAGCCCATGAACAGCAGAATGTTGACATGGCGCGTTTTCCTGTGGCGGAGGGTTGAGAGTGGTTTAAGTTGGGTTCGTGGAGAGAGGTTTATATGCAATGCTAGTAACATTGCAAATAATAATCAGGGATCCCATTGCTGAAAATACTTGGGGACAAAACACCAAACTTCCATAGAAAAGCAGCACATTTGCATGCCTGCTGTATTAACAATTCAGAATCAGATGATGCAGGCAGAGTTTGACTGCGACTGTAGGTCACAGTTTACTATGAAAACCCACATCTCCCGTCAGTCAGTCACGCCTTGTGACACGCTCCATATATGGCCAATACATAATTAATTCTATATGTCACACTTGCAAATGAACCAAGTTGGTACAACACATGGATCTCCATATATGAAGATCACGACGCTGACCTCATCAAACCCTGGATTGGATTAGTTATGACGTTACCACACGTCGTACGGTCTAAATGGGTTAAGATGGTGGAAAAAAACATTGAAGGCAGGAGCAACTCACCGTAAGACCTGCATTTCATTTTTGAAGGCTTGCAGCTGCTCTGGTGTGGGGTCAGTCACCTTGAGGATCTTGATGGCGACGTCTCCATGCCACTTGCCTTTGAAGACGGTTCCAAAGGAGCCAGCGCCTATCCTCTTCTGAATGGTGACCTCTCGCGAGTGGACCTCCCAGTAGTAGCTTGAGTCTCTGTAACCACCGCGGTGCTGTAATGCAGACACACACCTATGTTGATCACTCTCACCTGTTTGGACAAGGCCCTTTTTATTGGCCCCAGCCTCAGTCTTTTATTTTTCTTTAATTTACTATGATTCGTTTGTTTTTTGATCTTTGTAATGCATTTTTAACATAATATGTATTTTGGTCAGTGCCATAAAAAGATTAGTATAATCAATGGCAAGCTTGTCCTACGACGTACCACCTTCTTTTTGTCGTCAGATGAGGAGGATTTCCGTTCCTTATGTTCTGAGGGCGATTTAGGTGGCCTCCTGCCTGGGGAGCCTAGGGAGGATGGAGGGCTGGTGGAGGGTTTCGGTGAGGGCTCTGGACCTGTGGGAATAAAAGGTAGTGGAACAAAATGAGAAAGGAATGTGTGTGTATTACAAGCATTTCAAAAGGAGCACTATGAGAGAAGGATGCATTGTAGGATTTAGTTAAATGATTTCATACCCATTGTATTGTTGAATTTTAGTGCTTCCTGGGGGTAGAAAAGAAATGCAGAGAAATATATGATAAGTTTTGCTGGACTTCCACTGTACATTTAAGAGTAATGTTGATAAAGTGCAGTCACGTTATGTTTTACCAACAGACCTCTATGATGCTAACACCAGCAGAGTCCACAGTGCTGATCATATGAACATTAGGCGTGGAGGTGGAGCGATGCCTCTGTAGGGACTGGCACTCTCCACCTGGCATGGGGAAATGGAAGGCTGAGGTTGGGGACAGGAGTCCCATCCTGAGGGTACACAAGACCGGATTAGATAAAAGTGTTTTTCTGGGTATCCTATCATGTTTTTCTTTGTATCCTATCATGTAGCCTACCAAGAGGGCCAGGTTTTTAATCCAACCAACCATGACATACACTGGTTGATTTCACAAATTTGGGAATTTGGGGAGGGAGACCAATAAAATAAATAATGTTCTTTAGTCATTCCCCCTGTGAAGCTTGATTTAATATAATTGGTGCATTTCAAAGTCAACCTCAAAGAGACTAGGACTATACTGCTGTCTTATAGAATGTGAATCACGTAGTTCAGTGTTGAACAGGAGCTTACCCAGCAGGATCTGGGGTTAAGGCTATGTCACTCTGCGATATCACGGAATTATCTGGCAATAGAACGGATATCTGGGGGTATTCATCTTGACAGGCGAGGGCCACCCTGATCACAACACACATACGACACACATATGAGAAGGGAAAGGGGACAATGTGACACAATTACATGGCATGACAGACCTGATAAGACGAGGGTCAAATGACGATGGGAAGTGGACCAATGCAACGATTCTTTTTTTAGACTGATTTTGTCTGCTATACCAGTCACTTTAGACTTTTTCTGGTACACTGAAATTGTGATCTACGATTTTTAGGGATGGGTATTTTTACAGCATGGGAACCAAGGGGTCAGACATCGAGAACAGTGTTTTTATGCATGTCTCCCAAATGTGTGTCCATGGGTAATTATGTCCATCAATCTACCCACGTCTCATCTCGCAAACAAATACACAGATCAGCGCCAAATGGAATTCAATACCCAAATATGTTTCATATTTTGTTAATATATTTTTTGTGTGGAGTTTTCTACATTTTGTGAATTTACAATCTCAGATTCACCGTTGCTCCATATTTTGGCAAGACTGAGGTCATCAATAGGACAGAGAACCACAGGAAAGTCTTGTGGTGGTGGCACTGGCTCAAGATGTAGAGTGGGCAATCTTGGAAGATGATCAATAACCAGCTCCTTGTGGCTTTGTATCAAAGTATCTTTGAAAAAGAAAAACCCTAACTCTATACCCCCAGTACGATATATAAAAGGTGCTATATAAATACACCATTTGCCATTTTGGGGTGTCCTAGTTGTCTCTTCATTAGCTACAGTTTGAGGAAAGTATTTGATTAAAAGCTAAAGGGAAACTTAACTGGGATCAGAATACAAAGATGTGTTTCCCTGTGACTTTGCGGGGGCCAGCAACATTTGATATTAAATCCAACAGGATGATGTTAACGTTAATATCACTGGACCAAGTACGGTGGTTCAGCTGTCACTACTATGGCTACAAATCGGGCGGATGTAGCCGAGTGAGTAGAGAGGTCGCCTGGGAATCAGAACGTCACTGTTCTCTGTGTCGAAGCTTGCCTGAGCAAGACACTTGGGCCCCCTTTACACGACAACGGCTTTCATAGCGACCGGGCATGCACACTGCAGCGTTTTTAATCATCGCTGTGTCTGGTGTAGCCTCGGTACCCAGGCTTTTATTTTCATTTGGCTCAAAAATGGAAAAAACTGTGGAAACGCTTTGGAAATTCTGGCATACAGGAAGCCCACTTCCTTGTATTTCGTTAACCAATAACAGTGCAGAGGCGTTTCGGTCCAAATTTGGTGACGTCAGTGTTCTCCACTGTTTTCTACCGGGTAGGTGGGGGGCGGGCCCTCAGATCGGTGAACAAATAGGATCTACCGCATTTTTTGTGCCAGCACCGGCCCCTCTAGACCAGAAATCACACAGGCTAGGCCAGGCTAACCTGACTCCGCCAGATGGGGCAGCAGAGAGTACACTGGGTTCCCCCCTCCTGCTCCCATCTGGGAACTCTCAGGCAGACTTGATGCCCGGCCACAAAACGGCCTGGCCAATCAGCAGCAGCTAGAGGCGGGATAGCTACTACATACTCTCTGCTGCCCCATCTGGCGGAGTCAGGTTAATCTGGTGTAGTCAGGTCAGGTGCATCTGGTGTAAATACTGAATAAAAATTGACAACGCAACAGCACTTTCAACAGCCGTTTTCTATGGAGTCCGTTGTCGTGTAAAAGTGGCCTTAACCCCTAACTGCTCCCCAAGGCGCTGCCTGGTTCTTCTGATGGATTAAATGCAGAGAACACATTTCACTGTATATGCAAACATGATTAATTTGATTAGCATTAGAGTGTATTAAACTTCAAACTCACGTTTTATATTTTGATATGGTGTCCATGTCTACGCAGACAGTGGGCACCTTGCTGCTGCAGTGCTGGTGAAACTTGTAGCCACATGTCTGACATCTGAAGCCGTTAAACAGGAACTTGTGGCAGAAGTCACAGTAGGCCAGTTTGAAGAAGGTTTTCCGTACCTGTGCAGATGAATAAGGTCACGATGAACCCTTGTTGAACTAAAACATTTAATATAACAATAATGATACACTGTTTACCACTGTACTGCTGCCGTTACTGTATATACAGACCCTTTTCACAGTAAAAACATCCCCATAAAACACTAGAGAAGCTAATATTAATTAACTTGTGGGAGTTTTATTTAGGTGTCAAGAGCCCCTCTCTGAGTGATTATAAACACAACCTGTCTCAAGAAATCACAAAACCGCCATGAAATTTGCCTCGTGCATTGGAAGGAGATCCAGGTGGTAAAACTTCCTGTGGCTTGAGCGAGGAGGGAGTGAAGCTAGGTAGATTACTGAGTGTTCAGAACTTAGAGCTGGAAGTATAGAATGATTTTGTCTTTGTTTGGCATTGGTAGGTCTTGCAGACGCTAAATTATTAAGGAACAATTTTCTTTTTGTTTTGATTATGCTGCAGCCTTTACTGTGTCAACATGGACAGATAAAGGTAACTTCATGCTTCAACACTTCAATGAAACACACCCACAATTAATGTTATCACTGCATTTACAGAACTACAATAGCTAAAGTAAACATAACATCATCAATAGTCATAGAAACCAACTGGAAAATATTTATTTTCTAAATTCCTGGAAACACATTGTGGAAGAACAATTTCAAAACGGTTTCAAGTGAGGTAATTGTGAATGATCAATTATGAATTAGATTATACAATTTGATAAATGGACATATAGGCCTGCATAATTCTTGCTCAAATTAATTAAGATCACTTTTTTCTTACATAAATGTTTTTTAGAAAAAAATTATAACATTTATTGCACTTTTAGAGTAGAGTAACAAATACGATGCCTGCTCTCTAGACAGGGTTTTAAACTGATAACATAACATAACTTAAAGGGCTTGACTTAACACAGTTTAGCACTGGACTTAAACTTACAGTAAGTTTCTAGTAACAATTCTAACTTCTCTTTCTAAAGTCTCTTTTCCTCTTATTATTGTATAGCAATTCATCAAAAAGATTGACTTGAATGAAAAAAATATATATAGTTACACTATTTGAATAATGAAAATAAATATGGCATGTTTCTTGTCCAAGAACACAAGCCTATGGACATTTTAAAGCCTTCTAGCATGGAATTCTCCTTTAAGCCTTAATTTGTTTTATTGTACTACTTGTCGCACGTCAGAAATAGCAGCTCTACAAGCTCACAATGTGCTGCCTGTGACACATGTTAATTATGCTAATTTGGGCATCTGACACCGCCATAATGACCTTTCAACTAACATGAGATGTGCAAGTTCTTAACCAATATAAGGGCTAAATATATTAAATAGATATATACATAAGATAGATATAGACATAAATAGACATCATTTGTAATTAAAATGAATTGCAACATTTGTGAAGTTCTCATTTGTGAATCTTCACAATGGAAACAGAGCTATTGGTGCTACTTACAAAATTGTGCATAGTGAGAGGGACATCATCAAGGACTTCAACCAGAAGTTCTTCTCCTACAAGAGGGGTGATGTCAGTATTCCAATCTGTCAGTCTCTTCCGACTGTGAACAGAACAAACACCACCAAAAAGTGAGCAAAGGTTTCCTACAAGTGTTAGAAATGTAACAGTGGCTTGGCAAAAGGACTGTATCACACATTATTATAGTGTGATGGTCTGAAGAATTATGTGATTTTAAACTGCAAAAAGGATAGTGGATCAACAAGAGGTGATATTTTTATTACTATTCATATACTATATAAATGTGACCAGAAGGATGTCACAAAACATACGTATAGAGCTGGGCGATATACATAATTATCATGATTATTTTGACCAAATACCTTAATGGTAAATGTCTGCATTTAATAGTGTAATTTTGATTCTATTCTTTCCAACCCTTCAAAGCACTTTACAATGTACTTCACATTCACATTCATTCACCATACCAATGGCGGAGGAAACCATGAAAGGCACCAACCTGCTCATCAGGAGCAGGTAGGTATTTAGGGTCTTGCTAAAGGACACTTACACAAACCTACACATAGCTAGGAGGAGCCTGGAGCCCTATACTTTTACTCTGATACTCTCTCTACTGGCTGATACAATCTGCCAGTCCAATCACTGTGTTTGTATAGAATGACCTGGGTGTCGGTGGGTGTGTTCATCTGTAAGTGTAATTTTGATTCTATTCTTTCCAACCCTTCAAAGCACTTTACAATGTACTTCACATTCACTCACCATACCAATGGCGGAGGAAACCATGAAAGGCACCAACCTGCTCATCAGGAGCAGGTAGGGATTTAGGGTCTTGCTAAAGGACACATAGCTAGGAGGAGCCTGGAGCCCTATACTTTTACTCTGATACTCTCTACTGGCTGATACAATCTGCCAGTCCAATCACTGTGATTGTATAGAATGACCTGGGTGTCGGTGGGTGTGTTCATCTGTAAAAATGTATAAGCACTCATGTGTTTCAACTGCCATGTTCATGCACAATAATGAAGATTATGCCTTTTCAGACGTCACAGCTAATACACCAGATGTTGTTATTGTTGATGAGGACAGTAGAGAAGTGACCATTTTGGAAGTGGCATGTACATTTGACCACGGTTTGGAAGAGGCATTCCTTACCAAGGTGCTTAAGTACCAACGTCTTAAGGATGCTATTATACAGCTTGGTTACAAATGTAAACTGCTTGTGTTCATATTTGGAAGCCTCTGTAATGTCCATAAATCAGTTGTGAGAGGCCTGTAGATTGCAGGAATGCCCAAGCCAAGAGCTAAGGCATTGGCAAAATTCTGTTCAGTGTCTGCGATAATTGGCAGTTGCCATATATGGAGGAGGCGATGCTTCCTGTACCCGTGATCTCTATCCTGAAGCACTTGTCTGTGTGTGTGTGTGTGTGTGTGTGTGTGTGTGTGTGTGTGTGTGTGTGTGTGTGTGTGTGTGTGTTGCGCACGCGGGCCTGCATGTTGTGTAGAGAATTTGGGGGGGGCACATATACCACTAGGTCTGAAAGAAATTGTAGGGGAAACACAAACACACAACGGCTGTGCACCACATTTTCTGTAGTTAACTCAATGAACTGTATTGTATGATATTTAGAAGCTCAGATGAATACCCAGCCGAGTGACTCAAAACAATTGCTTGCAGCATCCAATTGAACTTCAATGTAGGCGATGTGGAATGCAACCTACTGCCCCTATATAGAGTGGGAGAGCATTCAAATGACAATGATGCAAACTCATCAGCCAGTCTTACCCGTCTAGGAGGCGATACACAGCACAGCAGTCCTGATTTAGGCCTCTCACTTTTAGAGCTTTATCGAGACTCTCATACACAGTCTGTCCTGCACGAACATTCAGCTGGGGAATGGAGAGACAATATTTGAACAACTGTGACTTTGAGATGACATTTGGTGGCCAACTACATGAAGATAGGAGCAAGTAGTGCATGCATTCCAAATTCTGATTAGGCGAAGAGACAATATGATCATAACATGGGTTAAAGTAGGAACTGAATCCAAAATAGTACCCAGGTGTAGGCCTGTCACAATTATTACATTTTATTACAATTATTTGAAATAATCACACTTATTATTTGTATAATCGTCATAATTATTTAGTCATATTTATTATATATATAAAGGTCTTTGGCTGTTAACCAAACAGTTAGATAATTCTAGTAGACGACTAAACCTGATCCTGATCAAAATCCAACTTTGCAAAACGTAGCCATGCAGACCCTTACCACAGTCTTCTGTTTGTTAGGGAGGTAGGCTCGGATGGTACCCCCACCTCTGGGCACATCCTCTGGGCTGGTCTCTCCCGAGGAGGAGCACGAAGAGGAGGTGGAGGACATGTTGAGGGCAGGAGGAGCTGACGGGAAGGCAGCACTAAAGACGTCAACCACAGAAGATCTTCATGCGCAAGGGCCTTATGAGAGATAGTCCTTTACCTAGAAGAACCTAACAGCACAGAATTCAGTTGGATGTTAATGGATTGAATACACAGGAACACAATGCACAGGACAAAAATGCACAATGGTAACAAGCCCCTACACAAAAAAAACAATCATTGTAAATCGTACCTCTGTACTAATAGCAAACTGTTAATAAAGTATTCAATGAAATCAATAAAAAAGATAAGGTGGTTTGGAAATGTATCATAAGGTGATATAGGGGCGGCGGTGGCTCAGGCGTAGAGCTTCCGGATGGTAACCGCAAGGTCGCCAGTTCGAACCCGGGCTCCCCCAGAGTTAGTGTCGAAGTGTCCTTGAGCAAGACACTGAACCCCTAATTGCTCCTGATGTGCTGGTTGGTATCTTGCATGGTTTCCGCTACCATCAGTGTATGAATGTGTGTGTGAATGGGCGAATGTAATGCACAATCTATGTAAAGCGCCTTGGATAAAGGCGCTATATAAATGTACCATTTACCATTTACCATTTACCATTTACGTGCTACACAAACAAAGCTTCTGAACTCTGGGGTCCTAGAATACAGCTTATAATAATAATAATAATGCCACCAACAGCAATCAAAAAAGTCAACCAAAGAACAAGATTCCTATACAGGATGTCCTCACTCGTCAACAAAAACACCTTGAAGACACTAACAGGAGCCCTTGTACAAGGTTTCTTCGACAATGCATGCACCTCTTGGTACCACAGCACCTCAAATGCCCTTAAAACAAGGCTCCTGGAATGGCTTAGGGTTGACGACAGACTAGAGTACAGCATCTTGCAATGGGTCTGGTCTACAGTTGTCCTGATACCATTTTTTTCAGACTCAGAATTTTTTGTACTCACCGATACAGAGTACCGATACGAGTACTTTTTTTTTGTTGAGTAACGACTTATTTTACACCCTTTTTCTCATAGATGCAGATGGATCTCCGACCTAAACTTCTCAAATGTCATTTATACTTGTAGATCGGCTGTTTTTGACGATTTGCTGCAGTGTTGGGTCAGACTTGCTCCCATTGCATTCGTTCAGCCTAGTGTCAATTTGATGTTTTGGTACTCGGGTCAAAGTATCGGAGTACTTGAGGGTGGTAACGGCCCGAGTAAGGTATCGGAACAACTCGGTCCACAAGATTCGCTACACCACCAATACACCAATACTTCCTTAATGTCAACGAAGTCCACAACCAAAACACCAGAGGGAGTTCAACAAACCATGTGCAAGCCGGATTCAGCACAAACAAGGGACTAAATACATTTTGCTCCTATGCCACCAAAATGGAGAACTCCCTACCAACAGTCATTAAGACATGTGAATCCCTTGACTGCTTCAAACCCGCTCTCAAAAGGCACCTACAGACAGCTGCAATTCAAAACTGGCCCCCGTATAAAAGTCTGAGTCCCCCCTCACACCCTTTTCCCCTCACTGTATATTATCTTTTCCCTTTTTACCTCCTTTGATGGTTTCCTGTTTTTTGTTATATAGAAGTGTATATTTGTAGTGTACATCTCTAAATGTTCTGATGAATTGAAAATGGTGGACCCTATTGTAAACAAGTGTAATGCTTTATGGTGTCGTCCACTGTTAACAGTTTATGTATTGAGTTGTGCTTGAAATGTACGTATTCTGCATAGTGCATACTGTTAATAATTAAATTAGTCAATCAATCAAACCACTACCACACAGTTGCTATTTCTAATCTAAAACCAATCCATATATACATGTGCATGACAATATCAATTATTTCCCAATGTTATTTTAGCAAGCTTTGTAACAGTAACTTTTAGCTTTATAACAGCCTACCTGTATAGTATCAGGGTTTAAATAAGTAAATGTAAACTGACAAGATATTAGTACATCTGCTATAATATAATCAAGTATGTTAAAATGACTGCAATGATCGTATCAAAGAGTCGGTGCATATATGTATGCGTAAGGATGTACACGTCGAATAGTTGCACTTGAGGAAACAAAACAAATACTACTAGCACACACATCAAAAGTATTTGCCAGGCGTTAATGTTAGAATTCAATTCAGCCTTTGAAAGTGAAATATGCAAACTACTCGTATACTTGCGCTGGTTAGCTTAGCATGGGATTTGACTGCTTAGCAATATGACATTTCGAAATTTTGGAGGCCATGTTTGAGTATTCCAGTGAGAAGACTTCTGCTAATAGTTACACAGACAGTTTAATGGAGTGCCACTGTACCACCATATTGGCTACGATGCACTATTTTTGTACTGTGTTGCAATTACTGTCTAGTTTGGCAAACTCGAGTGAAGATGTTGCTCGCTGGGTAACTGAATGCAGAGTACAGTATGGGGATAGGGGATTAGTAGCTAACTCTGTGGCTAGCTAGCCAGAGCTTGAAAGCTAAATCCCTAGAATGAACATACAGGATGGATCAGTGACGTCAAAAATAATCGTAAACTTGTATAGCCTGTTAGCTTCATGAGGTGCCGATATGTACAGTAATAGCTATAAACAAGTGTCGCTGGACGAAAACATGACAAAGATAACACTTTTTCATTTCAAACGTATCATTTTATTTTTTCGCACTTTCGGTTTAGCGCTTTGTCGTGACATCAGTGACGAATCCTTGGTAACTTAATTCTATGCTATGCTACGCTAGCCAGCTCTCATTAGCCAATTTGAGGGGTTGACCAATGCGTCAGTTTGTTTGCCACTTGTAATGTCTGTTTACAGTCGCAATAATTACTTGATAGAATGGGAAAAACACTACAGCAAATCGGACAATACCGATTACAAATATATATGCAAAATCAAGTACCAATGAACTGTTAAAAAGAGTTTATCTCCAAGATAAAGCCTTACCTGGAGCAGCCATCTTGAATTCTCTCAATCTGAAGTCAGATCTGTCAAGAATTTCTGGGAAAGCGGAAAACCTCAGTGATGCACATCCCTCATTGGATTATTTCCACAGCTATTGCCTCTCATTGGTCAACACAAGTTATACATTTTCATCAGGGGCGGGAGTTACAAACACATCAGTAAATTAAAGGAATATCCTACATTGTAGCCAAGCATTAATTTTCCTCAAGTCACGGACATGCGGCTGCGTTCCCTGCTATATTCATTGCAATGTTGATTTTGTGAAAGTGACAAGCCTATGCAAGCCCAATTTGAGATTACAAAACCAATCACTTTAATTTCAAATGGTGCCCGACAATGCAACTACACTGATATTTCAGTATTATACATTTGTTAGTATGCAAATATTAAGCTTATGAGTTCATTGGAGATTTTTATTACGAAACACTATAGTACAGTACACAAGTTACAAAATAGATATTGCAATGTCAAATTCCTTTAATTAACAACCCACAATGGTGCTGAGTTCCATCACATTTACCAAAACCAAATTTAAGTTTAAGTAAAAAGGGTTATTTGTGGCATTAACCAACCATACAGGTCCTGTATGGTTGGTTATCCTGTATTACAGGATAAGTTACGTTCTTTAACTAAACAAAACACTGTACAAGATTTCAAATAACTACCGTGTTCAACATCAATAACATAACAAAATGAAAGTATTTTGTGTTTTGTTGTCACAGTATCCTATTCCACACTGAGAAACTTCCTTTTCTTTGCCGTGTGTGTAAATGGGTGGTGTCGCCACTCGACATCTGCAGTCTTCTCATTCTCCAGGGTACCAAGTTTAATCATATACACTAAAAAATAAAAATAAATATTAAGCACCATGTTTCAGAAGAGAGCCACATAACTGCAAAAGAGAGCGAAGCTAAAACCTTTTTTCTATCAGGACTATGTCTCAAACAGTGAATATTAAAACATTTGGTAAAAGTTAAATTGGCCTATCAATAGATTACAAAAAGGCAAAGCAAATGTTTTATGAATGCACTCAACTAGTGCAGCACTATGGACCACGTCCCAAAGCGGGGTCGTGGGAAGGTTCCACTGGGAACAGGGGCATTGGCAACTGATTTGTTTTAATTTTATAAAGTTCTTGAACCGAGTTTACTGCTCATAAAGAATTTAGCCTACCGGTTGTTATTAAAGGTATAGGATTTCTGAGTGATTTTAGGGCTGTAGGATTTTCCTCAAAACAATGAATAGACTAATACAACAATTATGTAATTCTATCAGTGCCTGTATTTTCTTATTTTACTTGTTCTGGACACCAACCTTTGGGCAGTAAGTAAGTCATGGTGGTGTAATTGAGCTGGGGAGGAGGGGCCAATATTGAATACTGCTTTTACAAACTACAACTGCCAAATCCTACTCGTAGCTATACATTTAAGATAATATTGAAATTGTGGTACTAGCAAAGAGACTTATACTTACATTTCATTTCAAATCTGGGCCCTACTTCTGTTAGTTCAACGTTCTTGTGGTCCGTTTTCTTGTAGGTGTGATGTCTGCAATAGCAAGTTGATGTTAAAGGACCACTTCACCACTTTTCAAAATCTCTTCATATAATCGGTCCTCACTAATATTCATGAAAGAAATACCACCATTTTTTTCTACTCTGTCTCATAGGAGGGTTGTGGGCAGTTCAGAAACCCATCCACCAGTGACATCATCGTTAGGCACATTTTAAACAATATTTTTAAATATATGTTTAGATTTGTATTATCGTGGGAACGATGGCTTCCATTTTCGCATTGCAACTTTTTCAGGAATAGAAGGCCTGCAGTTTCTATTAGCTTGGATTCCCCATCGATGATGTCACTGGTGGACGGGTTTCTGAACTGCCCACAGCCCTCCTATGAGACAGACTGAGTAGAAAAAAATTGTGCTATTTTATCATGATCATTAGTGAGGACCAATTATATGAAGATAGGTTGAAAAGTGGTCCTTTAACCTTTTAATGTGAAACAGCACAATGTCTGATACATTTATCGAAATGACAAACTAACCTGAATGAGATGAAATCCTCTTGGTTGGAAAATGTAATTACACGTCTACTATCTTCTTTAGGTACTGGAAACAGATATTTAAGGATACTGCATGCCTGTTTGAAGCAGTATTCATTAGTTATATCCATAATCAAGTACTGGGAGAGGAGAATATTTGCAAAAAGTGGAATAGTAATTCATTTTCTCACCCTCCGGCCAAGTCGTGAAGTGAAGTTGTGAAAAATGAGGTGGGGATAGGCTTCAGACATGGTGCCTATGTCTGGAACATCATGTCTCATCACCACATTGTAAAGGGTGAAGTAGGCTGTGGGTCCAAATGGTAAGTGGCACACTACCAAACCATCTGAGAATACACATACAGGAGTCAGATACACAGTATGAGAATAAGTGGTAACTCATCGCAACAGTATTGATAAATAGCTTACTTTGAAACATAATTTATTACTGGCATTATTACAATATTATAGCATTGTAACATTTATTAATAGCTAGCTTTGAAAGTATCAGCCACATTGCCTAGCAGGCAGCAACTGATAAAAAGAACACACGAACACAAGCTTACCTGGCTGCCCTCTAGTTTCATGCACAATGACGAGATCCGTAACATTATTTGCTTTGCAAGCCTGTACCAGTGAGTCAACCTCATGGTTTCCTCTGTTCATCCGCTGGGCTCCAGGGAACATCAGCTTTGTCTCCTATTTTAGAACAAGATAAAAGTTAGAATAGAAGTTAGTCAAGAACACTGAGTCAGCTGCCAAAATTGTATTTATTGCTGCAGTTTTGCAAATAGATAATTGGGCAAAATCATACACACAGATTCAGGGAACTACTAATGTCTCTACAAATCTTTTTTTAATTTTTTAATTTTCTACTCGGCACCCATCAGTCAAGTCACCCCATCATTCCAAGTAGCTACCTACAAACAGTCACAGTGAAATATATCTGACCTTGGCGAACATCTTGAGCCGGGAACTGGGGTCTCTTGATGTGGTGATCATAACTTTAGGATCCTCCACTCCGGCCCATTTGTACTCATCATCCATGTGAGAGCTAACACCTGCATAGGGAACAATAATTGAATAATCTCTCTATACATTCCAGGAATCTATATATGCTTGTTGTCATTCACAGTATATCAAGAACCGTTCATTCAATCATCTCCAGTTCTCTACACTTTGTGTGTGTACTACTGAGAACCCAAGTTCATTGGATGAGTGGTTCAGAATAGTGTTCATACCAGAGAGAGAGAGGTGAAGTAGAGCAAGGATAGAGAGGTAGGGAAAGTACAGGGAGCATCACCAAAGTTCTTTTTTTTTTTTCAGGCTTTCGCCTTTATTTTATATTTTTTTATGGAGGGACAGACAGTAGGCTGACAGGAAATGGGGAGAGAGATGGGGGGGGTGACATGCAGTAAAGGCCGCCAGGATCGGGAGTCGAACCCGCGGCACACCGCCAGACTGGATTACCAGCCAAGGTGCCTGGACCGCTGAGCCACGGCCCAGGCCAGCATCACCGCAGTTCTAGGAAAGCCCTGCTGTGATTGGCCAGTAGTCTAAGAGCCTCCAAGCTGGGTTGAAAACGCAGAGGTTAAGGCAGTGGCGTATCACGACCACAAAGCACAGGCGTGAACGGCACGGTCTATGACTTGGCCACCTGAACCGCCGCATAAAGTTGTGCACTCCATGGGCACAATATTGTGGGTGTGGAATTCTCTCAATTGTAATAATAGACTATTCATTTAGTAAAAACTTAAGACACTAACCTTCTGCTCCCTCATCATCATATTCCAGTAGTTTCTGTAACTGCACCGCATCTTTACGAACTTCAGTTGGTATGAGGCGATTTTCTGCAGAAAAAGAAAACAATTACATTTTGCTCAGAAATGTTCTTCCAAAAGGTTTCGTTCAATCAAAGTTGTTGGATGTAATCAAATAAGGAGTACATTTGCAAATGCCATACCATCAAGAGCAGACTTGAGCTTATGTTTTTTTTCCTCTATGGTCCTGACTCTGTCCTCTTGGGCCTTCCTGTACAGGTACTCTCGTCTCAGTCTCACCTCTCGACGAAGCTACACCATTGGACAAGGGAAAGAAACAACCAACATGATCTGTTGAAGTATACTCACAAACTGTTCTCATTGAATGTGATTTACAATGTTACGTTGTTATGGTTTAATGCATAGGTCTTCAACAGGGGGTCCGGGACTCCTAGACCTAGAGTAGCCTCGGCCAGGAGGCAAACCCGGGTTCCCCATTCCAAAGGCACAGTACGTTACCAGTCGACTAAAGAGCCATGGCCCGATAGGCAAGTAGTAACGCAGCACCGTATAGCCTACAGTGAGACTGACGGAGCTGTCGACTACCTAGGTTAAGGTCTGTGCCGCCCGGGACCATGATACTTGTAGAGGTTACCCATACACACCGCTGCCACCAATGTAGCCTCGGCCGGGAGGCGAACCGGGGCTCCCCATTCCAAAGGCACAGTACGTTATCAGTCGGCTAAAGAACCATAGGCAAGTAGTATAGCCTACACTAGGGGGTCCTCAACGGTATTACAGATTATTAAAAATCGTTGTTGAAGCCTTGCATCCCTATTCTGGGGAAAACATTTACAAAACGACTCACAAGGTTAAAAATATTAATCTACAACTGCGAAATAGTTTTCAACAATATGTAGTGGGGGTCTCTGCTTCATCTCTCTCAGGGTCCTTGGCCTAAACAACATGAAGACCCCCTGGTATGAGTTTGAACCTAAAATTAACGTGCTTTCCAACAGAAACACTCTCTATAATTACACAATCAGCTTACCTAGATGGTAGTTGTGAAATTGGCAACTGGTTGATTTAAATTAAACCATGGACTGTTGACGTAAAGAAAGTTGATTTGGACCCGAGATGTCAATATACCGCTCAACTAGCCTGTCATAATCGAGTCTGACTTTTACTTTACTTACTTTTACTTACTCATGTCAAAATCTATTAAATACAAGGTCTTGATCTAGCCTAAGATTTAGACTCTCGTAGATGTATTTATCGATTCGATTCTGGGTTTGGGTTTTAGTTTAGCCGACTCTCTTCAAAATGTGTGCTAACTGCTAAACGCTAACATTGATTATTTAGCTGGATGGATACGGCTAATAATTTGTATAACCACAAGTAGGAGTTCTAATATGACGTCACTTTTGTTTAGGTAACTACCTTAGAACCCCAATATTAAATGCCATTGCATGGAAACAATAAATAGCCCGATGCGATACGTGTATTTAACTTTCAACTTACCATGTTGTTCCTTTGCAAGAGTCACACACATGTGGCTAAATATATTTGCTACTAGTAGGATAAGGTACAAGCGTCGATTTCATTGGTTAAAAGAAGAACAGCCAATAGCAAGTCTGGATACTGCTAGCCAAGTAAATTATCCTTCAAAATAAAACGCGTTTGGATCACATCCTTAGGTCACATCTACTCTATGGTCACATCCCTATGGTCACATCACGGGCTACCAGTGATAGAATGTTACCTTTTCACATATGGTTTGAAAATAAAAAGTTAACTGACCTATCAATAACACATACTACTTTGATGATGGGCCACTGTATAAATCCTAGGCTGATTTTTGTTTCCAGTCCACCGGCTCAGTGGGTCTCAGAACATTTGGCCCAATTTTCTCAATTGCCCCCTGACCTTTGGGCTCTATAGGGCCTGCATGCTAATTCAGGGATCCAGCTCTGAACAGTGTATAAGTATAATGTACTGTACACTATAGTGGGTTGGTTTAGCAGTGTGTATAATATTGATTATTGCACTTGTAGAAAGTGTACACATAAGTGTCCATGGGTCTGTAAATGAGAGTACAAATAGAACCAAACGGTTCTGTTTGGTTCCATTTGTACTATGACATCAAAAACATTTTAACCACTTTAACCCTGTATACTGTACATTTGGTTGATCAGTTGATCTACAAGCTCACAACATGTTGCATCTTCTCTTTGAGGTGAAATGCTTACAAAAGTCTCGTAATTGAATCACACCTTTGTTACTTCTATACTAACATACATACTATACAGTGCTGATCTTCTAATTTTGCTAAAGTGTAGTGTTTTATAAATACTGGACCAATGAAAAGTACAAAAAAAGCTTGGTACTTAATATCTACATATTAAGTCAACACAAGTTATTTTGTTTGTTTTTACATTTCTTGAAAAGTAACATTTTGGACATATATGTGACAAAATCAAAGTTTGTTGAACTCTGTGCCGTTCCTCTGTACCCTGGTGGCAAGTCAAATGTTGACTCCTTTCTTAATTCTTACAAGAATGCAAGGAATTGTAGTAAGGATTAATTCAGGACTCTTAGATAGGGGGTGGAGGCCCCCATCTCTTCATTAAAATAAACACCAATTATGAAGAAATAAGTTTGCATTTATTGACCAACCAAACATCGGCAAACTCACACACAGTGTAAAGATGGAAACATGTCATGAGGTGAAAAATAAACGAAGTGTTTAATTCCAAAATGCTATCCATCCATTTTGAAAGCACTCATCTTAAATTTAGTACTGAATAACAAAAGCACAGGTCAGCGCATCAGAGATGTTAAGTATTTGGTAAGCCAATGTCTTTAGGCAGCCAATAACTTTGATAATCTATGATGAGTTTGGCTTTCGTTTCAGTGATAATTTTCTACCATTTCAATGTAAAAATGTGTATATCCCATGGAGAACATCTCATTTTGGAACAAACCTCTTCCAATATATACATATCAATGTACCACTTTATACATTCGTTTCTTGCTATACACATAAGTCTCATGCTTCACTTGAAACTGCTTTCAGCATTTATCCTCATCATGTGACAATAGACAAAATAGTGGAGCATACAGTATTTAGGATCAATGCTGCATAGTTTCAATTTCTGAAATATTCAACATAACTTTCAGAGTAAACAGATTGGAACCGTAAGTGGAAGAGAACATATGTAAATCTGTCAGCTGTCAAAACATACACCATAGTAATTGGTCGCCGCATATATTCCTCAATCAAAAAGATTATCAAACTGGCTTGATTTTATCAACAGCAAAGCATTTTTTCTAATCAGCATGATTAGAAAATGGTTAAAATTATTGTAACCCAACTAAGTTTGAGGCATGATCTGACCAAAGGGGGGAAAAAAACACATGCATGAAGGTAGGTGAAGTTGTCAGCAGTTCCGTATCAGAGAGGGAAAATTATGTTTTATGTAAACCTTGGGTGATAACAAGTCAGACCCCATGACAGTTTTAGTCCACAGTAAGCAGCATGAAACGTCTGTATGAATGTGAGAAAAATCCAAACCTTTAGAACAGTTTTCAGGAACATGATCTGCATGTTTTTCCATAAAAGACAAAGATGCGAAAATAAAGAAATAAATAATAAAGGTATAAAGAAACAAGATAAGTGTCCGTGTCCACCAAGATGTTTTTTCCTGAGCGCAGAGCATTGTTTTAACGGTTTATAATTGGGAGCACCATGTTTTTGGAGAACCCAGCAGCTTGGCATGGCGCTGGCCATTCACCTTGCGTGCATGTGTGGCGCTTTCATCTGACTGCCTGCCGAGCTAGAATATTTTCAACTCCCAGGCAAGCGCCGTGGCATTTAGATTTTCAGTAGGGAAAAAGAAAATCAGTGGACACGGCTCCTAAACATTTGACAAATAGTTGCACAGAGAACAATAATTGCACATTAACAACAGCTTTCTTTAATACTCTTGCTTAAAATTGTAGTGTGCTTTTACATCCAAAGAAAAAACAAACAAACAAGCAGAATCCCACAACCAAACACATATTGGTACACTGCAATTTAACACATTAGGCTTCATGGAAGATGCCATGCATTGCGCAATAATTCTCAACAATAAAAATGACCAAAGCCATTTTTGAACTCATCTGAAATTAGTATTCCAATTAATCTGACTTTGTTTACAGTAAGAACACTTAAAATTATTTGTGAGGATAGCGGCACGTCCCTCCATTGCAAGAACCTCGTTTAAGGCATCTGCACAAAAGTTTAATATATAATCTACATGGTGGAGATGTTGATGGGCAAGTAGGGGAAGGGCAGAAAATACAGGATTCCATGTCACTTTAGTTTAAAGGTATTTTCATCCCACAATCTTGGCCCTCAGCAACACAGGCTAAGCATGATCGTTTAGCCATTAAGGTTAACAACATGAACCCTGACAGCCCTATTTGGGGACATTCATTATAGGCAACCATTTTCAAGATTTCTCAGAAATGTTCATAAATGATCTAAAATTTCAGAATTTTCCAACAATTCTTTAACCTTTAAAAAAGCTCACAGTGTACATCTACAAGCTCACAATGTGATGTATTGTGAGCTTGTAGATCAGCTACCGTATTTTCAAATCACCCAAGCATAAAATAGGACTTAAGTGGTTAAGTAGGTTTCAAATGATAAAATTATAGTAATTGGTAGGAAGTCTGCAGACCAAGGAAGCTTAGTGAAGCAAACATGTTTGTCTCAGATACAAATCTATTCTCTGTATATGTATGCACTCACTAACATTATCACAATGTGTGCTGCACTAATCAGAATGTCATGATATTTCTCATCACTAGCTTTCATAGTGTGTGGGTTTCCTACAAATTCGTATAGTGGGCAAAATCTATCATTCAATTACAGCAATTATTATTATTTTCATTGAATAAAGACAGACAAGACCAGAGCTAAACAGATTTCTGCCATTAACTGCCACACCACTTGAGTAAGAAAAAGAGACAAAAATAGAACACCTAATCTTGCCCATGGAGTCATTCATCACTTTGAGCATGCTCTCAATTACTACACCAAACACACAGACATTCAGACATAATGACAACCCCATCTACAGTAGCTGGAATGGAGTGGTCCCAAAAGAAAGGATGTGTCGACGAAAAATAAAACGAAATGAAGTAAATATATTCAATCAAATTAGTTATATGGGAGAATTCATGGTAGCTCCAACAATGATCAATGTTTATATAGTGCTGGGCAATATATTAAGTTCTCTGATACAATAGATACAGTATATTATCATTTTACTTCTATGTCCCTGCGACTCTTTGATTTTTTAATCCGTTACTGCTCATATAACTTTGAGCCTCATGCTAGTTGGGGTCCTGCATGGTGGAAGGAGTGCAGAATTGTTTAAGTTAGAAAACAAGACAATATTATGACTTACAGTAGATGTTTGGTCCATAGATAATTGTCATATTACCCAGCACTATCTTTATATCACAAGAGCACTCGGTCTTACCATACTTCAGTCGTATTGGTCAGAATGAAAGTGACAGCAGTAGTGCAGATGAGGGACAGACCAATGAAAAGCATCATATAAGTACCACCGTCCTGGGGTGTTTGACAGGGTTGTCGTTGGTTACCTCTGCTGTATGGCTTGCAGCTGCTGACTTATGCACAAACAAGTCACAAGAGTTTATTCAAAGCGACCACTAAGGTCGCCACTGATGTTCCACGGCTTGAGGTTTTAAAATGAAAGCATGTTTTCACTTCTTCATTTTTAAAGAGATCTCTTTTAGAGTTCTTCATAATCACCATCCTCTATTTTGGTTGCAGCCACTGCACCACCCAGAAAGTCCTCCAGCTCATCCACATCAGATTTCTTGGTCCGGGAAGATTTCTTCTTCTTTTTTTCTTTCTCCTTGTCATCTGCGGCCACCAGCTCATCTTTTTCCTTTTTCTTATGTTTATGTTTCTTCTTGTTCTTGTCATCCTCCTGAGGGAAGAATGGAATGGTTTTATATTGCTGTTGTAATTATATAATCATATTCATATTGCACAAAACTAATGAACGGCATAAACGGCATTGCAATAATCACTATAAAGGCAAAAGCAAAAACAAAAAGTCAAAGGAACAAAGCAGCTTCTCACATTTATGGAATGTAATCAGATACATTACCTCTTTAGTCTTCTTCTTCTTTTTCTTCTTCTCTTTCGAGGAGGGTTTGCTTTCTTTCTCTAGAAGAAAACAAAATATGTTAAACTTAAATCACACATAAAGATCATTTAAAATTAGAGAAAGTGACTTAAAATGACAAAGAGGGAGACACAAAGAGAAAGATGGACAGAGCCATAGAAAACCATACAGATGGAGTGACAGACAGTGATTGAGGTGCATTTCTTGCCTTCCTGCTCCTCACTGCTGTCTTTGATGGCTGCAAGAGGCTCTTCCTGGATTCCAAGGCCGAACAGGTCTGTTTCGTTCTTGTGT
The DNA here is from genome assembly GCF_951216825.1 of Electrona antarctica. NCBI lineage: Eukaryota > Metazoa > Chordata > Actinopteri > Myctophiformes > Myctophidae > Electrona > Electrona antarctica. The sequence continues at coordinate 34,898,888 of NC_136793.1, read as the reverse complement.
TTGAAAGAGATGCCCAGTGGCTTCAAAGGTTCAGTGACGGTGGCCGGTTGAGGTTCATCGTCAGTAAGGTCAGACAGCAACTCGTCTCTGACTGGGAATGTGTCCTGTAGGGGTGTGCAGGAGCATCTTTCAAACACCACCAATCTAGCAAATGCTTGATTTGTAATTTTGTATAGAAGGCAGAAGAGGAAATGGCCATGGTTTGTAGGCAACTAACAGTTAACTGCGCTTACTGCCACAGTACAAGATTTTATATAATATATCTTAATATTCTATATGTACGGCTGATTGCCTAAGAACCTAAGACAAGTATCCCTCCCTATCATCTAATGCCAACCCTAAAAGATTTCCTATAATCATCTCAATCTATGAACAGGCCATAATGCCCTACTACTCTACTCTACATACTCTACACACACCAATAACCATTATTGCATTGTTCTCCTTACCACCATTAGGTCTGCAGCCACAACGGTTTGTACGCTCCTGGCTGAGCATGTGACGAATAAAACTAAATACAAACTAAACAAATGTTGATGCAATATGTGTAATGAACTTCAGTAGGAGTTTACTCCTGCAAAACTGGAATCTTAAAATGAAGACCTAAAATGACCACAAGCGAGTTACTACTTTTACCTTTGTTATTTTTGGTGAATCCGATGCTTCAGAATCAAAGTCGGGGTCGTCCATAACGTAGGAGAGCATCTGCTGGGCAACAGGCGCCTCTAGGTCAGTGTCAGAGTCCTCGGCTTTGGGTGTACCTGCCTTCTTCTTCCCCTGGTGTCGGCCTGATGGCTCAGTTGTTGTTGGGGTCAAGGTGAACGAAACAGGTGTGATGGTCTGGGTAGCCGTTTTGGGCTCTGGAGCTTTGGATGCCCCCTTTGGTTTTGTTATATTGATCACAGGCCTGAAACAGTGTGAAAAAGAAAAAGAAAAAACTTCAACTTCATAGTAATTAGGTAACAAGTATTATGCTGGTTAACTTGAGCTCAAGTCATTACGTTTGTCACGTAAACGTAATGGCAGATGAAATATAGAGCTAGATGATCCCAGGTCAAACTTACTTTTTCAGTTCTGGTTCACTTTCCAAGTCTAGGTCTTGTGTGACGGTGGGGGCCTGTAACTCTGCCTCCTCCTCCTCATCACTGGTTAGGGTGATGTGTTTACTGGGCGAGTCCAGAGACTTGATTCGGGGCTTAACAGGCTTTGAATCATCTGGGTCCAGCTCGTCTTGGAAACCTGACACCATGGGGTTACCTCTACCCTCGCCATCACTATAATAGAGAAATAGTCGAAAAGAGAGAAGTTTAAGAGCAATAGGAGAGGACAGGGAGTAGGGCTACTATGTATTTTCTTAGCGGAAAATTCTATGGAATATTTGAATAATTGATAAGCACATTTTTATAAATATGTCTATAATTATGTTTTTAATAGACTAAAGTTTGACTAAACTATTATGTATTTCATCATAAAACAGTTTCTCACAAAACCACAAAAAAATTGCCTATCTAATAGCTTGACACATTTTTGTTCTTCTGTATTTTAGAACATTTTTGAAAATCTTTGAAAAAAGACAATACAACCCAGTATAAAGTGAAATTCAAATAATTCATATTCTCACAAATGAAGGCAGTTGAGGCCTACCTGTATATAAAAGTGTTTTGGGGAGCTCACTAGAAATAAAATAGGAATACCAAATACCGTAAATAATTTTACAGTATGGCCATCTGGGGTGCAACTTATTATGTAGCAGTTTGCTGAGGTGCCAGTCAGCATCTCAGTCTGACAAAAATGTTTAAATAACAATACCACCAACACCTGTACACAGGACTGACAAACGATTATATCAAACCCTGACGCAAACAATAAACACATAATAAACCATAAAGACAATACGCACAGAGTACCGGTAATTCATTTACCAGCAGTGTGTTAAATTCAACAGTGAAACCAAAACCCAAAATGAAATAAATGTTTGTATGTTTGCAATACAAATAAACACAGTCAGCAGTTAACATGAATGGCCCGTTCACTTCCCTGCTAAACCTACACCGTGAATATAGGAACCCAGTCAAGTCAAATGTAAATGTCGGCCTATCAGTCACTCACGTCAAGGCGCTGTGAACTTCTTAATAGGGAACGTTGATGGGGTCTTAATTTCCCCATCATCCGTCCCGAGGGGTCCACTAAACGAGTGTGGTGGGGTCCACCACCGAGATCATGACAGCTCCGCTGTCATGATCTCGGGTTACCTGGCGCTGTGGAGGACTGGACAACACAGTCAGGCGAGAAGAAAATCGCAGCTCCCCGGGAAGAGATGAACGATCCAATCCCTGACTCGTTTCGATTAAGGCCAATGGAATGATATTAATAATAAGACGGACTGGTTTCACAGGCCAGAGCCCAGAGGTAGGCCAACTAGGGACAGTGTACAGCAGACAGCACTCGGGCTTACACAAAGTGTTTGACAGGGGCCGGCTTGCATTACGCGCCCATCTCCTTTGATCTATTCAGGAAATTCCTGGAGAGGCGTGGGAAAGTGTGACGTAGCAGTAGCGTTAAAGACGCAGATCGCCACAATGTGGATGAAGAATGTGATCTATACAACTCAAGGTGGTTCTACAAAGTTCAGTAGAAATAAATCATTTCAATATGGAGAGAAAACTCATACAGGAAAGAACGAGTGAAATTGGAAATGAGCAGAAAAAAGAATAAACTGATGAATAATATTTGTGGAGTTCTCACTTCTGAAAAAAATAAAGCATACATTACCCCCCTTAATTCCTTGTAATATCTATGCAAATGAGCCTAACAATAACTTTTCAGCAGGGGTGGGCAACTTGACACACTTTTTTGGACGGGGCTATTTGACAATCAATAAAAAAAACGTCATATTGCACGCAATCACAAACACACTCAGGTTTGCTAGTTTAATGTCAATCCAACAAATCATATCAAGGGAGTGGCACAGCGAATTATTAACAAGAGGAACAGCCATGGCAGCATATGAATGGTCCAGGTGTGTTACCCATTTAGTACTCAGCTCCTACGACTTTTAACCATAGCTAATGAGATGAGACAACAGTATTGAATGAATGAATTAATTTAGGGAGATATACCTGTCACTGTCCATAGTATGGGTTGGTGCAGGCCGTGTCCCTTTAGACTTGGAGGGCAGGCTGTCTTCCAGGAAGCTCTTGTCCAGTCTCTCGTCGGGGACAAACTCATCCACACTGTGAATGTTGGTAGGACACACTGGCGCCGACGAATCTTCTGAGGAAGACAGAATAATACATTGAATCTTTGACACAAAAACAGGGTTTAAACTTTAAAGCTTCACCTTGACCATAAAAAATGGGATTAAATCTTTACCCTGACCATGCAGATATCTACTACGCATGCATTGTAGGAAACCAAGACGGAGAATAACAAAGAACTGTTAGTACTGAAGCAAAGTAGACCAAAGAGGCCCTTTACAATGACTACCACACTGTATGTAGTGAATCACTAAATTAATTGTGAATTGTTTAAACTGACAATCTATTTAAAGTAAATAGGGTATATTTTTTGGGGGGGGGGGGGGGGGGGGGTTGAGCAAGTGTCCTTTTACATTCAGCACGATTCATATAATGAAAAAGTGAAATCACATGAAATTCCAATACCAGCCGGTGACTCGATCCTTTTCAAAGCTTTGCATTTCTCAACTCATGTGGCTGGAATCTTGTGATTACTTTTTATGGAATCAATCAGTTCCAATTCCGGTCAGTTAGTACACAAAGGATCCGAATCATAACATTGACTTAAGCTAAGTCAAAGTTTCAAAAAAGGCTTTGTAGTTATATCACTATTGCACTATTCCACATGTCAAAGTGTCCTTGGGCAAGACACTGAACCCTACATTGCCTCCAATGAGTCGGTCGGTGTGAGCTTGCCAACATTGGTGTGTGAATGTGGGAAGTGAGGACGCTGGCGTCGACTGTTCGCTGCTTCACCTCCCAATGTATGAATGAATGAACCATTGTAAAGCGCTTTGAGCACTTGGAAAAGCGATATAAAATGCAGTGGAAGTGGAAATGGTGAAATAAAAATATATACAGTATCTTGCACTCACTCTTCGACTCCTTCGCTTATGTTTGTGTACTAGGAGATGAAGTTCATCCAATTTCTGTTTTAATTTGCAGTTAAGAAGAGCATCTGCTACCTAGTGCAATACTTTTTCACTGTCCAGTGCCCAGTTTCATTGTCTTCCAAAATAAGAAATAACTTAATTGATCCCCGGAGAGACATTCAGGTGTCATAGCAGCATGGATATTGGATGGATGCATAATATATTACAACTTGTATATACTATAAATATATTAACCAGTACTAACCGGATGCAGTGGCGGGAGCATCCGTGGCAGGGGAGGAGCCAAACCAGCGGGACATGAAGCCTCGTTTTTGAGGTCCAGCGCCTCCAGTGGAGGCAGACGCTGGAGTTCCAGGTGCCACCGAGGACTGGGAGGGATGCTCGGGGGACTGGGCTGAGGTCTGGGAGTCAGGGGGAGGGGAAGCCGCTGTGACTACAGGAGCTTGAGTCCCTGGGGGAGAGGAGGCAGGTAGAGGATGGGCCTGCATCAGGATCTGGGTGGGGGGGGTGGGGATGGGGGGTTGAGGGGTGCTGGGGCTGGAGCTGCCAGTCGAAGCCCCACTGGGAGGAACAATGGGGGACTGGGAGCCTGAGGAAGGACTTTGTCCATTGGCTGGGCCTGGAGAAGCAAACGCTTTAGTGCGCGTTTCCAGGTTCTCAAGGAAGCTGTGGAATCCAAAGCGACCATTAGTAAACAGTGAGGAAGAAGGGAAGCATGCACGCACGTGACACACACACACACACACACACACACACACACACACACACACACACACACACACACACACACACACACACACACACACACACACACACACACACACACACACACACACACACACACACACACACACACACACACACACACACACACACACACACACACACACACACAGTGCAGGAAAGCTCATACATCTCGTAGTTCTGATCTTCAGTCTCCTGCTGCACTCCCAGTTCCTCCAGAGTGGCATCCATGTCCAGCTGGTTGGTCTCGAGCTGCCTCAGAAGAGTCTCTCTCTGTATGGGGCAGACACGTGCAGTAAAGACAGACACATGACAAAACCCAAAGTAAGGACAGATACACAAACAGCACAGTACATACATACAGTAAAAACTGTGCACAATACTATGTACAAAATTAACAACAAATGTATGGACAAACTGTGCATGAAAACAGTAGTCACAGCATGCGTATTAAACTTAGCTCAGATATAAAGGCGGAATTGAATCAGTTGCCAGCTTCAGAGATTAGGATCTATTTTTATGCTGTGCAAAGTGTGCACGGGGAGTGGGTCACTCAAGCAAGCTTAGGGTATGTTCACACTGTCCACCTGTTATGATAAAAAAAGCACTATCTAGAGCAATATTTCTGCTGAAAATTAAGAAAAAAAGAGACCATCAGCATTGTTTAGCCTTGTACAGTATGTTACCTAATACTTTTGCTTACAATAGGCAGAAGAGTCACAAGTGCTGCTGGTAGTCACGACAGACACTCAAACAGCTGTACAGTGCTTATTACAACCTTAAATGCCAGTATGTCCGTCCAGATGTAGCTTGTTTAAAGCTTACTTCTGGCTACGCAAGGGTCAATAATATATGAAGACCTGTTGTGGAGGAGTGGGCCATTCATAAAATAAAGTAGCGATAAAAATGCTGGTCAACAATGAATGTACAAATTGATTGCCTTCTATAGCAGTTTGAGTTATACTTATTGCTTCTTGTACCAACATATTGGCTAGTGAAATTAACTGATTTGACCAGCAGATTCAATACATATTCTTATATATTACACATATTCATTAATAGTAACACTAACCCAACATTAAGAACTACAAACCTGAAGTTGCAAGAAAGGAATGTTGAAAAACCTATGAAGGTATTTCAGGCCAAATCCATTCTTCATAGAGGATTCAGCGTAATGAATGTAAGATGCCCCCATTGGCCTGGAAAATGTCACAGATTTTAAAGGTCAAAGGTAAGTACATTGAAAAGTTATGGTTTTGGAGGGTGTAGAATAATGTGTAGCGCATGATTAAATCAAGTTTGGGGCCATAATTTCCGGCAGTGGCTCAGGGGTAGAGTGACCGGATGGAAACCGTGAGGTTCTCAGTTCAATCCCGGGCTCCCCCAGAGTTGGTGTCGAAGTGTCCTTGAGAAAGAGTATTTGGGTAATCTGGAAATGTGTTTTTGGTGTTTATTATAATTATTAACGTGCCTATAATTGATCAGCAGCCAAGACTGATATTTCCATATGATGAGAAACATTCATGTGCAATCTAATGTGAAAAGTTGCGACATTATGGCTTTTGATTAATGTAATTAAAACGACTTAAATATGAACGTGATTGAACATTTTTCATTAAACTTAACTTCTAAGACAAGAGTTCTGCACATACTGTAGTCAGGGGATATTAATACAATCTGGGAATAAATTCCATACCAATAAATTTCTTCACCAATGTGTTTATAAAGGTGTCTATAGTAACACATCTCACAAAGATTGAAATTCAGTTTCCTTAGGAGAATCTGTGACAGCTGTTGAAAGTTGGGGTACCATTAACAATCAGCTTTGCAGCCCCATATTTCCAAATTGCCATAATGACGACGGGATTCTGGCTATTGTTACCTGTTGAGCCCGGCGATTAAATCTCTGATGTCATCAGGGAGGATGACACGATGCTCGCCCATGTCCCTGTGGTTGCCCAGGACGCACACTGGCACGTGAGTGGGCACTTTGGGTAGCTCTCTCATAATGTAGCTGAAAGTCCTGTAAAACGAAGAAAATAAAACAAAAAACCATGCAAATCTGTGTTATAAACAATAATCCCTTAGTGTGGCATAACAATGGATGCACAGATGTTTTAAATGTCGTTTAAATGAAGGGATCTCAGTGTTTATCTTGTTTGAAACTGCAGCATTCTCTGCTCAGTCGGCCACTAAGAAATCTGAGCTTAGCCGGCTGACTGTGATCAAATGGTGTTGTGCTTGTTTGTATGCTACAGTAGCATTAAGTGTTCATTGAAAAAACAGAGCAGAGAATTCTCACCACTGCTTTGTGATGTCGAACATCATGATGACACCGTTACAGTTCTTATAGACATCCAGGAACTCTGCATCCAGGGCCACCTCATCAGACTTAATAAAATAAATCTCAAATTATGTCATATGATCCTACATTAACACATAAAACACTGAAGATGACGACATTCATTAGTTAGTTTGTTCATTCTGTAGGGTTAGTAGGAGGGCAGTATTTTTTTCTTTACTGAGATAGATAGCAGGAAAGCTGAGAGGGAAACACAATAGTGGAGGCTCAGGAGAGACACCTCTGGCGGTACACAATCCTGTGCCAAAAGGGGTACACCAAGACTGGGGGTCTTCACCTCCACAGTCCACACCACCACTGGGCATGACTTGTATATATAATTTACAGCTTCCAAGACTTTCTGAAGCCGACACCATCACTGACCCACATAAAGGGATGAATTGTAAAAACACATGATAGTCATGTGATAATCACCTCTGGTGGCGCATTCTCCAGTTTCAAACTCTCTCCTTGCTTTTTTCCTTTGCCTGCAACAAGAGGACAGCAGAAATGTGTTTAGTTGAACTCTGGAGACGGTGATCTTCAACTCTTTGCTTTAGTCGAGATAATCATAGAAGACAAACAAATATAGCAGCAAAGCACTTTTCCTTATTGAAAAGCATCTTTCAGTCAAATTTTAACAGCCTCGAGGACACATAGCTAGCTACAGCCTACTTTAGTTCATAGCTTAAACAATCCAAGCACTCAGGCTTTATTTGACTTACAGTAAGCAAACCAGCCAAACCACACTGCAAACTTGGCAACAACCAACCGTGAGAATATTTGCATTCAGATAACAGGGAAAGGCAATCCCTATGCACAGCAAGCAAGTCCATGTCTACATACTATACAATGGTGCTCACCTACACCTTCAGGTAGAGGATATTTTTGGCCTGCGACATGTGCAAGAGAGGTGCAAAGAAAAACATCATGAATACTTAAGACATTAAGTTCTAAACACAAACAAACCATGTACGTTGTTATCCATGATGTTAGTAATCCAGGGTGGGAAATGAACAGCCAACTACTGCTGGCACATTTGTCTACTACACTATCAGCCATTCTGGTGGTAGGCTATTTAACCATCAAGTGTACTTTTTCTATTCTATAAGACAAAAAGGAACAACAGGAGATGCAACATGAGCTGGGTGCGTTTTTATTTATTCCAGCGTGCTGTAGTCAGGGTCCAAGCCGTAAGTCCCACAGTCATTTGAAGTGTTATATAACATAATTTCAAAGAGCAAGATAGACAGTAATGGCAGACAATAAGAACTGTACTAGTGGTCATGACACACTACTGCAATGCACAGATCCAGCTGTTTTGGACCTGTGGATTGGACGCATAAAGTGGTAAATTCATTTTGTAACAGACCACCCACTCAGGCGCCAGTGGACAGCGAAAGTTATCTCTGGCTCAGCAGCAATGTAAAATATTTCTATGCCCAGAATCAGATCTGGACACCCCCCCCCCCCCCCCTTGCTTGACACCAACTATCCATGTGTAGCTACAGCAACTTCCATTCATAAGCACCACATACAAGTTCCTTTCAAAAGAACATTTATCAGCACTCACCTTTATCCACCACATCCCACACCTCTACCTTGACCACGTCATCAGTAGCTGAGAGACAAGCACAGTTATTTCACACTGAGGCAATCTCTTTTTGTTTGTTATCTGTAATTATTATGATACCGTAACCAATTCAATTCTGTTGCTCTAGCAGCAATAAGCACAAGGTTTGAAGCTGGGTAACTAATTTAGTTGTGGGGGGGAGGCAGGTGACTGGAAGTTACTCGCTATGGAACTACTCCGATACTAAACACAAATGGCATATACAGGTTAGCCGCCACCGATTCTAAATTGCTGTTTACCTTGATATGGGGCCACTGAAATAAAACAAGCCAAGGAAAATAAATGATATATAAAATTAACCAGGTCATATAGCAAATGACTAGTACTATAGTAGTAGTAGTAGTAATAATAATAATAATAATAATCTTGTGACATAGAAATCTTGACTTTACTCTTACTTTTGTAATTCCAGTGGATGCTCGTAGCCTGAATCTCCTGCGTGGGTATGTACTCGTCCAGGAATTTCTTGCCTTGTAGTCGATGCCACAGAGTACTCTTGCCAGTATTTCTATCTCCTCTGATGACTATTTTCACTTGGAGGAAAGGAAATTCAAAGAATTATAATAATAAACCAACAACTGGTAGCTAAACAAGTGAGAAATGTCATATGACACCTGGAAAGTACACAATTTTCATTTCACATCCCTAATTTTCCCTGAGAATATGACTTTTTGTGCAAATTACTGCAAAAAATGTCAAGACACAGTAATGATTAATTTCCATACTTTCTCAGTTGGGCATATTAGGATACCGTCCATTACAATTTATAACATTGCTCAATTAACTTCAGCCTAGTGTAACAAGACACTGAAATGAAACCATTTCCCACTCATAAGGGAGGATATAACATACAAATGATATCAGTAGTTTGAATACTTACTGTTATATTGGACCCCCTTTGCGAAGCGTCTCTGTAAACTTTGGTTCATGGATTGCAGGCCAGCGGGAATGTTCTTGTCCCTGAACTGCCCTGGCTCAGAGCCCACTAGCTTCTTCAAAGCTGAAAACATCTTGAAGAGGCTTATACTAACTCAATCAATATAGACAAATGTGGTGTTACAAGCCCCCAAAATGGCCGAACACACAACCCAACAGCTAATTGGGAAGTGTAACAGATCACAGAACCACTAATAGAAATATAAGTTAAGGATCCATATTTAAAATCAGAATGGAATGCACTTCAGACAGAGCATGCCAGGTTTCAGTTAATGTTTTAGCAGCAGCTTTGCAACAGTTCCTCTATGCATATACAGGTGTCTTCTGTTCTGGTTAATAGTCATTTAACGCAGCAATAATAGTTCCTCAATACAGATACAGTTATCTTCTGTTCTGTTTAGTCATCTAACTCAAGTCATCAGATGCTATTTTTGCCATTCAGTAGTGGAGGTTACTATCATTCTGTCTGGAGCATCATCTGTAAAACAAAAACAAAAACAAACACCACTGTTGGGGATTGACATTGCCATTTCCAGAAACAGAGTCTGACATTTCAGTACGGATCTCTAGTTACATCATGCCCACATCACATCATATCTTAAGACTTCAAATTTAGCAGACTGCTTACTATTTGTCAACTCTACCTAGCGTTAGCTAACATATGCTGTTAGCTACAGCCGCTATGTTTATTTTCTTCCAATGCTAACCAATGTTTTTAGCATACATGTTCATGTGACAGGCGTATAGCAGGTCACTAAAGACAGCGAAAACACACACGAGAGAACCTGGTGACTGCATTGGTTACCCATCTTGGAACAAGGTAACGTTATCCGTCCGCTCAGTTTCTGCAAGCTAACCAATTAGCCTAGCGTTAACCACCGTTATGCTCAATGACATGATCTCTTGTCATCTCTAGGATTCTTTGCCAAAGTGATAAACAGATATAGAAAGACCATGCAAATACTCACGGCTAGCAAACTAAATAAGTGACTACTGCTGCCGTGGCATAATTGTCTCCGAGCATCCGACAGTTCATCACCATCCAGCCGGCGGTGGAAACGTAGCAGCAACATTCCATCGCAAAGCTAGAAGAAGCAACACAACACTGGTCTGACTGACTGCCTGGTTGGTTGGCTGGCAGAAGCAGCTGAGCAAACGCATGAGCAAGAAAGGCTGCCTGCTTCCCGAAGCTTACTTAGCAGTCTGCACTTTGGCGACCCCTGCTGGCAGCCTCAACGAAAAAAAAGATCTACAAATTAAATCGAGTCGCGATTCGACGCGTTGTTAGCTTGTAGGTCAGTTATTTTTTGGCAGACGACATATTAAAGGCACAATCCGGGTTTGTATTGAACAAGTTATTGAGGTTTCATGTGCATAATCATATTGATATGGGGATGGAGGACTACCCTGATGTAAACAAGTCTAGTGCTTTTCGGTTTCGTCCTTCAAAGTAGCAGTTTTTGTATTGACCTGTGCTTTCGTTTGAAATGTACCCTACTAGCCATGGTTCACGAATCACGACGTAAAAATGTCAATCAATCAATCAATTAAGATATAAACACATAGATAATGTAATGTATCTATTATATAGTATTTAGTCCTATTAAAAGAGTTATGGTAAATTTCTATTTTATTTATGTATTTATTTTTGGTGGTGCACGGGGCCCTTTGTTTACGTTTGTATTGCTGATTGGGCCTTTAACGTAGAATTTAATGTCCAGACAGCCTCAACGATCGATCAATCATCACATTGAAAATTCGTACAGCTGTTGTCCACTATGTACAGTCAGCAGTCAGTGTACAGCAATAGCACCAGCCTATGCTACGCTTTAAGTGAAATGTCTGATATTTGAATTGCAGTCCAAGTCAGACAAATGCTGTTGAATCATTGCAGCTAAATAAATGTTGCCAAACCGAATGAGCTGTGCTTGCTGTCTTGAACACACACCGCTGGGTACCCCGCTATCGTGCGCGGCGAATAATGGCTGCACAACAAGAGCCATCTCCACCATCTTCACTGGAGGGCAACAAACCCGGGTTCCCCAAGAACATTTTAGCCAACAACCTTGAAGACAAGCATTTGTGTAATTCGTGCCAGAAAATATTGAGGAGGCCATTGCAAGCCCAATGTGGTCACCGCTTCTGTTCATTCTGTTTCAACAAGATAGTGAGGTGAGTGTCATGGTTGCTATAGCTAGCAAGATGCAATGTGTCATCTCTTCTTTCATCACTTTCCCTTCTTGTGAACGACTTTAGTGGTATTCACTCCTCCTGATGCTTCTATCTGCAAACTAGTATTCTGTGTGCCTGTCTCTGTGTGTGCGCCTGTCTGTCTGTCTGTTGCAGGCTTACTGTACCCAAAGTTAAATGCTATTCTAGTGAGGTGTCTTGTTGGATAATTATTAATTTAACAAATGTGTGTGTGTGTGTGTGTGTGTGTGTGTGTGTGTGTGTGTGTGTGTGGAAAACATTAATGTTCACCGTTAACTGCATTATCTGAAAGCAAGTTAATGTGGCTCATTATTAGTGCAAAACCATATTCACAGTACTAGGCTAAATCTGTGTTTTTGTCAACCTGATATGGCCAGTTATATATTACAAAATTCACCTGCAAATGTATTTTTATTTTGTACAAGAGGATTCTAGAACCTCCAAATGATGGTTAATTACTTGCTAAATCAGCCTGTACAATAGAAAAATGTACCAGTTACCTGTCATAGCCAATATTTGCCAGTGTCTTCTCACTCTACTGACAGAATAGATGGCAGCTGACTATTTGATTATGATATAACATATTTTTACCTTCAAGCTCTGGACCACAGAAGTGCAGTGCATGCATAAATGAAGACTTGTTTGAGGAGCCCACATCCATTCTCAAGCAAGGTGGTGTAAGTGCATTGTTTGCTTCAGTTCAGATCAATGTTGTCTTTAAGCTGATGCTTCATGCAGTGTGGGTTGCAAGTGCAACAGTAGAATGAGCTTAAATTCCAAACCTGTAAACATTGTGTGCAGTAATAGTAAACAAGTTCATGGCTCCAAGCCACAGAGGCCAGACAAGTGATGTAACAAATATTCCTGTATCCCCATTGAATAACCATATAAGATTGTAGAGAATAGCTAGGCAAAGACATAAGAGCAAGGGGAAAGGTTGAAGCACACTGGTCCTAAGTAAACTGATGCAGTTACAAGACGCACTGTTTGTAACATTAGCCTTCTGTGTGTAACCAAAGACACGAGCCAGACAGCCAGTGGCTTAAATGCAACCTTTTTTTTCCTCCATTCAGGCGTTCCCAGACAATGCAGCCCGACGAGAAGTTGAAGCCTTGCCAGCTGTTTGTCCCAATGAAGGATGCACATGGACGGGCACCATCAAAGAATATGAGGTGTGCAATGCTAAATTACTTTGTAGGAGATATTATCAGTAGCCACCATCCAGATGATGGTACATTTTGACTACGGCTAGTAAATATGCATAATCTATGACCCCACATTGACGGGTAACAAGATGCCAGCCAACATGTCTTAGCACTATGTTAAGGCCTGTTAATGTTTCTTATTGTTTTGGCTGGTCAAGTCCAGCTTTATTTGCCTGAAAGTCATTAAAATATACTTGCATAATAAAATGGTGCACATTTCAATCGCCCACAGGCCAACCATGAGGGCAACTGTGACTTCATGATCATTCTTTGTCCCTCCTGCAAAGAGCTGATGAGGGCCAATGAGCAGGAACGTCACAATGAGCGTGAATGTCCTGAGAGAACTCTCAACTGTAAATACTGCAAAGAGCCCTTCCATTTCAAAAACATCAAGGTCAGTAATCATCATCTCATTGCATTTGTATTAACATTTGAGAATAGAAGCATGTACTTTTAACGTAACAGTATTTGTCTGTTGATGATATTGGTGCAGGACATGTGGATGACTAAATGATAATTATAACATAAGTAGGTACAGTCACAGTGGCAACATTTCACACAATGTTATCATTCACCATATATTCAGCATGGCTTTGTGCTACTGTGTCTCAATTTTTCTTTCTTTCTTTCTTTCTTTCTAGGCTCATGATGAAATATGCCCCAAGTACCCAATGATTTGTGAAGGATGTGCAAAGAAAAAAATACCCAGAGAAAAGGTATACACACACAAGAAGAAAAGTGATCAAGTTGAAAGAAATTCTGTATGGTACTGTCATGGATTTACCTTGTTCATCACTCACTAACTTGAGATCAAATACTGTTAGTATTTGATTATGGCTCATTAGCTCTTTTCTTTTCTTTTCTTTTTATTTCTTTCCTTTCCTTTCTTTTTTTTTTTTTTTTTTCAGTATGTGGACCACATTAAGTTTTGCAGTAAATTTAAAGCCCCGTGCAGATTTCATGTCGTTGGCTGCGATATGTCTGTAAGTTGACTTCATTTTTCACCTGTGGAGTTTATTAACTAATTGGATAATACCATCCTTTATGTTCTTAGTACTTTTTGCTTGTGTGTGTGGTTGTGTGTGTGTGTACTTTGTGTGCTCTTGTACATCTACTGTAATCTTGCGTGGGCCAAATATATTTGACCCATGGGATAATAGTGATGAGAGTTATTGCTATAAAGGGAAATCAGTGGCTGGGCCTTCTTAAGTACAGTAATACAAACCTGTTTTTGTGTCCATATCCATTCTTAGGTAGAAAAAGAGAAGATCCATGACCATGAGCGGGCGTGCTCTTATGAGCACCTGAACCTTCTCCTGCACTTCATAATGGGCATCAAGGTGAGCCTGGAGAGCCTGCAGCCTCAGAGCCTGGAGGTGGCCAGCCATAAGCTGCAAGAGCTCCATCAGTCCCTCAGGGACCTGGAACAGAAGCTAAGCCAGCTGAGCAGCAGTGGTACAGGCGGTGCTGTTGGGTGTAGCAGTGGCGGGGGAGCCCCCGTGCAGGGAGCATGTGCCCCTGCCCTTGCCACCACTTCATTCACCCCGTTGCCATGCACGGTGGGAGCAGCCCTGGAGCTCCAGCTGCACAGTGAGAAGACCAAGGTAGCTGAGCTGAGCCGACGCTGCCAGGAGCTGGAGCTGAAGGTGAGCACGTTCGAGAACATTGTGTGTGTTCTGAACCGTGAGATGGAGCGCTCCTGCACCACCATGGAGGCCTACAATCGCCAGCATCGCCTGGATCAAGACAAGATCGAGATACTCAACAACAAGGTGAGTAGATTAGAGATTATTGTTAGGTAACAGGTACGGTCGCCCCGATTCCATCGCCCCCGCTTTCTTCTGCCGATCTCACGCCGACCACTCGGTGCGGCGGTTCTTGTATTCTTTATTTTGTTTTACTGAGAATAAGGTTACAAATAGGGTTAGGTTTAGGCATAGTTTAGGAATACCAGGCCGCACAGTTCCGCCGGCTGTACGCCCGAGGCAAGTTGGTAATGGGGCGAGTTGTTTGGTATTCTTGTTGGGTACTACCTTAAAATGGCACCTTTTTATCGAGAATGCAGGGCAGGGTGCTTTCATGAACACAAGGACAAACGCAGATACTATACCTGCTGTAGCCTATTGTCAAAATGAGCAGGACACTGGACACCTACTCATTATGAACTACTCAAGGCTTATCAGTTTAATGTTTCTGACTGTGCTATAGGTACGCCAGCTAGAGAGGACTGTGGGGCTGAGGGATCTGTCCATCGTGGAGATGGAGGGTAAGATGCGAGAGATGTCTGCGGCTACATTCGAGGGCATCTTTGTCTGGAAGATCTCCGACTTCACCAAGAAGAGGCAGGACGCGGTGGCTGGGAGGGCCCCTGCCATGTTCTCACCTGGTAACAAATGCATATGAAATCTAATGTCAGAGTTAGGTGGAGTTAGTGTAAAATACTACTTCTTGTACTGACTAGTATTCTTTTCTGCTCATTGATATCATGTAGTAGTGTGAAATACTTCAAATACATGTCTGATCTATTGTGATGTCTTTGCAAATCTACTGATAGTAATCCACATACATCCACATTGGCTTGGTTAAAGGAGAATTCCATACTAAAAGGCTTTCTTACCTGTAGTTGTTACGTCCCCACCAAAGAGGTCCAGGTGTTATTTTTTGCAAAAGCGCATTATTCCTCTATATATATCCTCTCTTCATAATGTAAATAGTATCCCAAGCGGCACACTTTACTACTTATTTCGATGGAAATAAGCGAATTAGCACAAAAACCCAACCCCCATTGAGGGGTTATGGTAGGGGAAATAGCCAATAATGCACTTTTGCACAAAATAACACCTGGACCTCTTTGGTAGGGACGTAACAACTACAAATAAAGGGAAGAAAGCCTTATAGCATGGAATTCTCCTTTCCGCCATTTAAATGCTGATATTCTTTATTTGACAGCCTTTTACACCAGCAAATACGGCTACAAAATGTGCTTGCGGATCTACCTGAACGGAGACGGGACGGGGCGTGGCACTCACCTATCTCTGTTCTTTGTGGTGATGAGAGGACACAGCGATGCGCTCCTCAAGTGGCCATTCAACCAGAAGGTAAAAATCATAATTATTATCTACTTATTAAGTTCTACTTGGTAACAGCCAGGGATGGACAGATTAACACAAAAACTGCTCATGACGGAACGTTCCGCCAATTCAAATCCAACATCATAAGCTTTATTATTGATATCAAACGGGATTGCTGTTTTCTTTTCTTTTTTTTGCTTGGCCTTTACTTCTTCAGCGATCCTAGACCGGTTTCGCGCATGCGCACTGCTGTTCACTTCTTGTATACAGGCAGACTTAAAATCTGAATAACTCTAAATCTACGGAGCTCTCCATGGTTTTGACCAAACGCCCGATGTTTGGAGGTCTTTTCTGATTGTCTGGTGATCCGATTGGAACATTGGCATTTTCTAGAGCAGTGGTTCCAAACTGTGGTGCGCGGACTGTGCACACCCTTTGGGGTGCGCGAGTGGCCACCAGGGGGTGCGTGACATGAAAAGGGTAATGGCGGACAGTTTATGGTGTTGATTTAACACAAATAGCAAAATCGGTAAAACACCGTTTATGGAGATGTATAGAGCCGCAGCCGCTCCGTGTCTCACACTCTCCGTGTCTGAGAGAGAGTGCAGTCAACATTCCAGCCCCCCGCTCCTCCCCCTCCCCACAGCGGCAGATTGTTTAGTTTTGAACTCAAGACAAGACCACTTACTTTGTCCATGCTTTGCTGTTGTATCTTTAGTTAACTAAAATCCAGTAATCCACACGTGTCAGAAGGCTATGTTAACCAGGAACACTGCGCAGTGCAAGCTAAGTAATGAACAACACCAGTCGTGTGTGTGTGTGTGTGTGTGTCACTCTCCCCGAAATGAAACTGAAAAGATGCGCAGGACTAATAATGCACAATAATATTATTTTATTTTCCGGCCAATAGAACAACAATAGAACATTGGGGGGTGCATCAGCTAGGTCAGGGGGAAATAGGGGGTGCACGACCAAAAAAGTTTGGGAACCGCTGTTCTAGAGCAAGGATGGCCTCATTTCAGCTCGCTAGCATTGGCGCTAAATATTTAGCTTCTAAAATGGACTGGCAAAGCAGACGTGCGTCACACTAAAATCAAGTAGATCCGGGTCGGCAGTAAAGCGCTGGCACTTTCGTCCACCACGGGGCAGAAATCACACTCATGTGAAGTGAGGGGCACAGCAAGGGCAGTATTTATATCAGCCAGATGACATCTTACGTTGTCCTTTACTGCCCTAAACAAACATTAACTAATTTACCTCCGATATCGCCTTTTGATGCCTCTTGGTCCAAACGCCCTCCTCACCGAGTTCGCCTTTTAATAATTGATTACGGTTCACAACTGTGTTCTCTACGCGCTTGTAAGACTCGAAGAAAACTTTAAATGAAAATTCCGCTGGCTATGCTGTCTCTGGGAACACAGTTTTCAGAATTGTAATATATCTCAGATTATTCTTTTTCGCTCAAAACAAGCTTGATTTGCGCCTCATTTCTCTAAACGCTATGATCCCCGGTTACAAAATATATGTTTTGGGTAAATTAAATAACTGATTAATCACTTCCAGACTCTCGGTTTCTGGCTGAAACGGCTTTCAAACTAAAGCTGTCCGCCATTTAAAATGAATGGATGACGCTGCTGGAGTACACATTTCAGCCACCAGATGATGGTGTCAGCAGTCAATGATGGCGAACGGTTATTTTTAATTAGACTCTAAACAAACATTAAAAGTCCATAGACTTGGCTGCCACATGACATCATTTCAGAAAGCCATGCATTGGAAGTCCCTCCAATGCATGGCTTTCCGAAATTATGTCATGTGTGGCTATTCTGAATCATCTTGATGTCCAAGAGAGCTCTTCAATATACAGTATACTTAGTTTTCACGCGTATTAAGTTGCCTTAGCTTAGACTATGTTGCAAGTACCTGTACCCCGTGTATTTAGAATTGTGTGTTTCTATGCATTATTCTTTTTACATGTATTATATCTTAGGTAGTTCTCCTTGACTGCTTGTAGTGTGAATATACATTTGAAATTGAATAAACCCTTAATCACCATCATAGCTCTGTAACTTTGACATCCTACTCGACAGAGCTAATAGAACATGCCTGACAGAGGTGACCGGTGACAGAGCTAATAGAGCATGCCTGCGCACTCGGGGGAGAAATTGAATTTTGACCTTCAGGCAGTACCACTTGTCAACCAGTAGTGGTCCTACCACCTCATGATCTAAAGTTCTCAGTAGAAGGGCAGGGAGACCAAATACAGTACAACCACTGCAGTTGTGTTGTTAGTTATATTGTATTTGTTAATATGTCCTACAGATTGGTCAAAATAGCATTTTAGTCACTAAAAAAGCAATCTGAGAACCCATCGTCAAAAATAAAAGAAAAACGGCGCCCTCTTTTCCTTTGAATAAACAGTCAAACAGAGACTACTAAAAAAGTTACAGTGTAGTAGCTTCATTTGCATCCTTGCATACCTGAAGTGGTCACTAGATGTTAATAGATGTCACAGTCATACAGTAGATGTCACAGGGAGCAGTGGCTCAGGGGTAGAGTGGTCGGATGGTAACCGCAAGGTTGCCAGTCCCCCAGAGTTAGTGTCGAAGTGTTCTTGAGCAAGACTCTGAACCCTGAATTGCTCCTGATGTGCTGGTTGGTGCCGCCATTGGTGTATGAATGTATGTGTGAATGTGTGAATGGGTGAATGTAATGCACAATCTGTGTAAAGCGCCTTGGAAAAAGGTGCTATATAAATGCACCAATTACCACAGTCTGTCACCCATGTACAGTACAGTATGACAGGCAGTCAAGTCAAATATACTTGTATACATTTGTTTTAAGAATACAATATAGGAAAGTAGATGCAATTTTCATTTGTAAGATTACATAAATAATAAAGTGTTACAATTACTATAGTCTGCAACCACACTAATAATTAATAAAACGAGGAAGCAGGGAAATGAAATGATCTATTACCTATCGGATGGAATGTAAAGTCTAGATATTATAATTTGATGCCCAGGTCACCCTCATGCTGCTGGACCAGAACAACCGGGAACACATCATCGATGCGTTCAGGCCAGACATCTCCTCTTCATCCTTTCAGAGGCCCGTCAGTGATATGAACATCGCTAGCGGCTGCCCACTCTTCTGTCCTCTATCCAAACTGGACTCTAAAAACTCCTACATCCGCGATGACACCATCTTCATCAAGGCAATTGTAGACCTCACCGGGCTATAGACTGACCACCAAGGGTGGCACCTATAACCCTGACCACGGTTGCTACTACTAACCTGTTTGATGACAGGCTTTGTTTTTGTGTCAATAATAGTAATTGGCATAGCTGTTTTGGTTCTGCCTAGCTCTTTCGGGTTTGAGGTTGCCAGACAGACATTTCCCCCCACCGGGTGGATGAAAAATAAATTACTTTTAATTTTTTTAATGTTTACACTAACCTTGCTTACCACAGTGTCCAGAATGGACACAATCACCTGTCACAGCCAGAGTTTACCAGCATGTAGCTAAAGGCTGTCTGGTGTTAGTTTCTCACCATGCTACACCCAGTCTAAAGTGTAGCATTTAGACTGACATACAGAAAGCATTCCCAAGATATAGAATATGACTAACTGTTATGAGAGGTATTTAAAAAATTCTGATTTAAAGAACTAGATTGTTTTCCAGTGCTCATGCCTCATGCTCAACTTGTGCCATGGGCCACTGACACTGTAGCTATATCTAGATGTAATAGTCTACTTATATTACTAATGCTAACAAAGCGATAGATAAGGCTGCGCTAGATGCTTGATTTATTTCTTGTCAGTGTGTCGTGCTTGACATTTGATTAAACATCAATTACTTTTTGCAATTTTGCATTCTGAGTTCCGATAATGGCAGCGTGACACATCTAGCCTTCAGACTTAACCAGTGCACATGCAGTTTGCAGTAAAGTAGGAATATTGAAGTTGTGTGCTGTTTTTCTGAAAATCCCGGGCTCCAAGCTCAAGTCCTCTGTTGGTAATTGTTTGTAGTGGTGGACATTGCTTGAATTCCATGAATTCAGATTACAGTATTTAAGTTGTGAATGTTGTCGAGCATGTGTGAGTGTGTTTACCATTGTGTCACTTCGCTCTTAGTTGCAGTGTTTTTGCATGTTGGATCTGTGGAAGATACACCGTAGCTCAAGCAACAGCTTCTATCTAGGTTGTTACTAATGGCAGTGGCAATAGTGCTGATATAACCATATGGAAATGTAATGACCTATTTGTCAACAAAACATTTGTGCATACATGTTCAAATATCCTCTAACAAGACACAACCTCTACTAATGGCATGGTTTCCCTGTGAAACTGAAAGAAAGTTTGCTAAATTAGCAGATGTGGCTAACTGGCTTGAATCCTCCTACATATAATGGCCTACATCTAAAAATGTCATGTAGTCGACATTACTTTCCTTCATTCTTTTACATTGTGCTATAGTGATTTGCATATAACGAACAATACCTACACATCATCACCAATTATGTGCTAATGTGAGCTTTGTGTGCCAATGTTGATAATGTGGCCTACGGAGCTTGGCAGCGTCAGCTGAGCTGTGTGGTTCGCTATATGCAAGTGCAGCTGAGCTGAGCTGTGATTGGCATAAGCATCAGCCGAGTGCTAAAGTTGCTGAACTGTGATTATTGTGGCTGTGTCAGCTGAGCTGTCTGGTGCACTGTATGCACATGCCAGCATGAGCTGCACTCATTTGTCTACTTTTGTGAGGATAGAAATAGATACAGATAAATCTGTTCTAGACAGTTGGCTCCTTCGGTGCTACACCATACAAATACATTAGCAAGAACCGCATTTTTACATTGAAAGAATTGTGGCATATACATATATGATATTATCATCTATATTAGTTTATTTGACCAAAACGTACTGTTAAAGCTGATTGTTTAAATAAATCTCTCTCTCTCTCTCTCTCTTGTTTGAGAGAGAGAGAGAGGTGTGTGTGTGTGTGTGTGTGTGTGTGTGTGTGTGTGTGTGTGTGTGTGTGTGTGTGTGTGTGTGTGTGTGTGTGTGTGTGTGTGTGTGTGTGTGTGTGTGTGTGTGTGTGTGTGTGTGTGTGTGTGTGTGTGTGTGTGTGTGTGTGTGTACAGTTGTACACAGCCATTCGGTCTTTACATATGTGATACAGTATGTCTGTATGGGTGTGGCCCCTGGCCTCACTGAGAGTCAGAGTTTATGGCCCAGGACGAGAGTCTAGTTGAGGTATTAAAAGGGTAATGGTCAATGTTATTCACAGCTTGGAGCTGACTTATTTTTAAATAGAAAATGAAGTGCCTGTATTAGTTATGTTTAAATTATATTACATTAACTCATTTAACTGTGGGTGTGCTTTCCAGTGAATATGATGGATCCAAATGTGAAACGTTTAAATATTATTGTGTTTTGTACCTTTGCTAGTCCCCCTGTGTGGACTAATTGAGGTGTTGAAATCGCCAGTGATGTAAAATAGTATGTTTTCACTGCCACTTTATATTGGGATAGTCAACCGATGAATGTTATACAATATTGCCCTATTTCAATTTAAATTTGATGTGGTCAAAGCTACCCAACTATTGGCTTTACATCAACATCCAAGCAAAACCAGCATGCTTTTTAAACTATTGTCAACCGATATTGAAACATCTCTGTGCATGAGATGTTTCAATGGGAACAAAATCAATATAAGCCCTGGTTTATATTGTAAAGCAGCATTTTAGTTTTGTATTATTTCCATATCAATATATACTTTATATATGAATGTATAACTGTGGTGTATATAACTTTGTTTCGGTGTAAAGCTTAAGCTTTGGTGTGCTCAAGTTTTGATGAGGTGCGTTTGCCACAGGAGGGTTAATTAAACATATCTGATATACATTTTAATGTACTTTAAAGCATTGTTAGACTATATGTTGAGCCGGTTTAAAAGCATGCTTGGTTTTAGTTTGGAAAGAAAAGATTCACTGAAGCAGTCTTTTCAGGGTACACAACCTGACCTCAATTGGTTGTAATTCATGTGCCTCAGCTTGGCCATTTCTGTTGAAATGATTTGTTACATACTTTTCTACATTTTGTTTTGTACATAAATATATTTCCTTTATTTTATTTCTTCAAAATATATTGTTGTCACTGTTGCACATTATGCAGACCACATTTTGCATGAACAACTAAAAGAGCTGCTAATCTTGCTTGGCCTTTGTGCTGGTTGTCACTTGGAGATGTGACATGGATGGGCATATTTTTGTTATGCTGTGTAGTTTAAAAAGGGTAAAGAAAAAAAAAGTTGGGGTGGGTGGGGGGTTCTGCTTTGTCTTAAAAAATACTGTATGTGAAATGAGAGTGATAACTGAAAATTAAAAAGAGAAAAGGTCATTTCTTTTCATTTTCTTCTGCTCACCATTATAGGTGTGGGGTTGTCTGTTCAGCTTTGCAGCCTTGTTTGACAGGGCCTCCAGAAACCTGCCATTGATGAGATATCTCGTCATATAAGGGTTTATATTGATTAAGATTAAGTTATATCGTGCTCGTATGCAACATATGAATTCCTCGTGGTTGCTAGGCGATCGATAAAACCGGAAAACCTTTTTCACAGTTTTGTTTATTCAAGATTTCAGGGTATACAGTAAATCAAATAATATGACAGTATATGTGACACACCCATATGGAACATACCAAAGAGATAACATGTACATATAAATAATTGTTTTTAAATCAAAACAAGATTTATTCACAGCCCATAACTAAAGAACCGATAATCATTGCTTCCCACTGAGATATTGACCATTAGAATGCTTTATACTGCCTTGATGTGCCAACAGTATAAGCCAAACAACTCGTGATTTAAATGCATAACATACTTCTCCAACAGGTCCTTTCACTAACTTAAGGTTTTCATTTGTTTTGTTGTTCTCAAAAGTCCATGGGGAGATTTATGAAGAGCTTGCATCTATTTAGTCATCAAACAAATCTGTCTGCAATGTTGTTTTCAGTTTACTGCATTATGTGGATTGTAAAATAGTGAGAACTTTGTACCCCAGGATATTACTTCCACATGTCTATGCAACACAGTGGACTATTTGGGGGGCAAAGCTGTTGTAACCCTATTTTATCTCTTAAGATTTCTTCTTTAAAGGACCACTTCATCACTTTTCAACCTATCTTCATTTAATTGGTCCTCACTAATGTTCATGATAAAATACCACAATGTATTTCTACTCAGTCTGTAGGTCTCGTAGGGGTGATGTGGGCAGGTCAGAAACCCGCCCACCAGTAACATCATTGGGCAGATTTATTTTAAACAAGATTTTTAAAAAAATATATGTTTAGATTTTTCTTATCGTGAGAACAATGGCTTCCATTATCGCAATGCAACTGTAGCAGAGTGGCTCAGAGCCTCTGCCTGATGGCCTCAAAAGTCTAATATGTGGTGTATTGCTGTATTGCTTCCTTCTACGCATGAGGAGTCCAAGCTGCTTCTTTTCACCTGACGGGAGAGTTTCCCCGGCCGGACGTAGCGCGTGGAAGGAACACATTATTCCGACCAATTCCTTTCCCCTCCATCAGGCCTTTCCCCTCCATCAGGCGCCCCGGCTAGTTTAGAGACCAGGATTACTGCATGTTTTTTGTGAGGGTACCTACCCTAAGGGACACGGCGAGAACATGCAACTCCACACAGAAAGGCCCTTTCGCCAACCCCGCCGTTGCCGTGTCATTAGTCAGAAGGTTCATTGTTCCAAAATTACTATCCCCATCTTTAACCCTAACCTAAACATAACCGCAAGCACGGGAGCAGTGCATGTTCGCCAACCTTAATGCATGTTCGGACTAACGGGACTTCGGATCTATGGGCAGTTCCCACCCCTCCTCCGGTATGGGCATGACGCGGAGGAGGGAACACGCCCCCAGCGACCCCAGCGGGAATCGAACCCAGGACCTTCTAGCTGTGAGGCGACAGCACTACCGACTGTGCCACCGTGACCCCCGTCTCCAGATTTTCTTCTGAATTTGTACAGTATGACACTGATTTATGACACTATGTATGACACATTAGGAGTCCTACTAGTTGTTCTCAAATGTTTTATTTGAGAACCCCATAATGGTCCATTTGGTTCCATTTGAACACTCAGAGATACAGATCCTGCTGTGGTCATTCAGGACTAGCTCTTTATGTGTTTCTGGTAATATTATTGTCCACTCGTTTTGTATAGAGCACCGAAGTCCTGACGTCACTGTCAGTAGAGGGCGTCAGTCCCCAGGTTCGTGTACTTTTTATTTGCATTGTAATCTCCATAGGGGGATTTTAGATCGCCTCATATAAGAACTGTGTTTGAAAAATAAACCGATCACCCCGGCCTTTTCACTCATATGGATATGAAGCATCGACTGAAGGTGGAACTGTACAAATATACCCAAAGAGTAACAAAATAAGCGTTAGAAACAACCCAGAGACCACATTTCCGGGTAGGCAGGGTGGCTGCATCTGGCCGTCGCACAACAGAAACTGAATGTTAATTACGTTTATTTTTATTTTATTGATATTTAATGTTCCGTGGTTAGTACGAGTCGAGTCACCACTAGTTGAGCTTACGTCAACGAGGAATCCCAGGAACGCAATGTGTTGACAGCGACCTAAAATCGCCCTATGGAGATTTCACTGCAAATAAAAAAAATACATGAACCTGTGTATAGGCGCCCTCTACTGAAAGTGACGTCAGACTTCGGTGCTCTATGTCCGTGGCAAATCTTTTTTGACAAATGTCCACAAGCCAGCATAGGTTGAAAAGTGGTGAAGTGGTCCTTTAATTTCTTCTTTACTTCTAGTAACTGTCTCAGTCATATGAGTCAGACAGACAACCATAATGCAGGCATTATTAATGCCTGCATTTCCCAAACTTGCAAGATGGAAATCTCACTCACTTTTCAGACAAACAATTTCCAGATGGTGCAGCTGGTGGATGAGGAGGATGACAACGAAATGTATGTTTTGGACTTCAACTTTTTAATTGTGTTACTAACCAACCAAATACCTACGTCTACGTTTATTACACGGCTTGGTTGAATCAGAGTAATCTAGTAAGAGAGTAATGACACTCCCGTTGACTCGCATTGTAACAATGTAATGCGGAAGTGCTCATTCTATCTCAATATAATAGTTCCAGCGGGCAATATTTGGAACTATAGCCCATAGGCACCCGCTTTGCGGTGAGATCAAAGCGTGTCACCACTCTCTTTGCTTGATTCATTTCTGATTGGTCAATCGCTGATTGATGATGACCGATGCGCTGTCTAATCAAAGAAGACCTGGGAGCACCTGCTGCACTGCTTGAATTTTATGCCGTAGCCTATTTACTTTATCCAATGTGATGTTGCTCAAGAATGTTTTTGAAAACATTTGAAGCGAGAAATAGACGCTGCAGTGCCAGTAACCGAAAATTGATTCTATATCACTTCCTTGATTTCCGAGACAACCAACTAAACCGTGTCTGCCCAGCGCAACACTTATGGAGTAAGCAAGGAATCACTTTGTTTTTTTGTTACTTTTGGGTCAATTTATAATTTTTTGGAATTAATTCGCCGTGTAATAAGCGGGATAATATGTCGCGGCGGTAGTTGTTTAGAAATAATGCTCCCTTCAAGGGTGATCATTAAACACCTCGACTTCGTCTCGTGTATGAACATCAGATAACATCCTGTCGGCAGCCGGCTGTTATTTGATGTTCATAGTTGTTGTAACTAACTACCGCCTTCCGCCGCATGTGTCTAGATATAATGTACAGTCACAGTGTTCATTTTTGGTATATTTTTCTATTATAGTTATATAGGCATATTAGGCCCTAAATGCTCCTGATGTACAAGCTGGTGCCTTGCTTTCAAACGTGGTTCAAAGGATATCAGGATAATATTGGAATTAATTGAATACATGAACTTTTTTTTAAATCTTTTCTTCTGAAAGTAGATAGATAGATAGATACTTTATTGATCCCGAAGGAAATTTGATTTGTCCAACAGCTCCAGTGTAAAACATACATACAGAATAAAAAGAGCATGATGAACATATACAAATACATTACATCAGTAAATAGAATGCAGTAGAAAAAGCAATAGATAAGTTAAAAAAGGCATGAGTTAAGTAATCATTTTCTTCTCATTTTCTTCCCAAAACCACCGCCTGCTAAACCTAGCTTTGCCACAAGAGGGCACACAATACACATATAATATTGAGCATATTGTTCACACAAATCACCAAAAGCTAGAGGCAAATGTGATGGACCATTTTACACAAAACCAAGATGGGGTCTAATAACTGCATGGCTTCCTTGATATTATGTGGCCAGTCTATGATGTCAGTCATCTATGACTTCAGTCATCTCCATATCTTTCACCTCTAACTTTCGGTTATTTGTGTGAAGAGTGTACATGCTCAATATTAGTAGGCCTACTTCGGTATATGTATTGTGTGCCCCTCAGAAAGGTGTAACGTCTAAAAAGCAAAACAATTTCAAATATTCATGTGATTATGGCATGCACAAGGAAATTAGTTCATATTAGCAAAGTACATATTGAGGATTAAAAGTGAGGGGAGAAAAGTGAAAAAGTGATTGGCCGGAATTACATTTGTGATGATTTGATTGGCTGAGCACGGAATGTGATGTATGATGACAAGAGTGCCTATCACTTCACACGAGTGGTTTTTTAGATTAGCTGTGGAGACACCCACACACACACACACACACACACACACACACACATCTAGACGGCTATAGGGCATAGCAGCAGTGGCCATTTTCTGGTTCCTTCGTACCAGACCACATTCAGTTATTGTGGACTCGCTCCAGCGAGCACACACTACTTCCACATACTAACTACTTCCACATACTTTGTGCTAGAAATCTAGTTCAATCTTCAACATGTTCAGCTCTATGCAGTTATTTATGCTAGTATTTTTCACACCTACAGTATGTTGCTTGCTCCACCTAGCCGACCAATAGGTATGGTCATATGTACATGAGTTATATGTACCCGTCTGTGTCCCCTTATGTCCATATGGAGATCCCTGATGTCATTAGTATATGACCATAACCTTTTTTCTTCAGCTCTAATACATTTTCTACTGGACATAGCAGGTTTTCAGTAAGCCCACGCAGTTTATGCAGGAACTGCTTGTCTAGTTTTTCCCATAGGGAATTATTTAGGCCTTCCAGGCCATCCAGGATCCTGGTGAATCAAGAACCATAAAACATTTTATTCTGTAATAAAAAAAAAAGTGTTTATTAAATATAGTATGTCGTTGCTGTCGGGAGGAAACCTCCCAACTAAATGTTTTAGGCTTTTTATTTTTTTGCATAAATCAGTGCTATTGAACACCCTTTACATCTGTGTGTTTCGAAAATATTGAACCAATGGAAAGTAGTTAAACGCTTTGGACAAAACCTCTTAACTCCATTGGACCATCAAACTGTCTGCTAAAGCAACTAACTCCACCACCTCTCCCCCTCTCATGCAAGTAATTGACAATAATATAAAGTCACAACACCTGCAACGTTGATGAGGCAGTATTGCTTTGTTTTAGGTTTTCGTAATTTCCTGAAAAATGTATATTTTTCATTTTAGTTAGGTTAGGTGGTTTCTTCCCGACAGCAGAGATATAATATAATTAAATATGTATATTTTATTTTTTCACAGAATCAAATGTTTTATGCTAATGATTCACCAGGATCATTGGTGGCTTGATTCTAGGCTTAAAATAATTTATATAAATATTTTTGGAACTATCATGGGAAAAATGAATGGGGTCTGAAATGATGGAACCAGAAAATGTCCACCACTGCTATTATGTGCTATGTACTATATAGGTAGTAGGTACCATGATGTAAAAATCCAATCAATCAATTTCTATTTCTATTATGTTCTCATTCTTACCATTTTGACATTTTGTCAGTTCAGGTCTTGGCTCAGGTACGTCTTTTAACCTCAGCTGTCACGTAAGAGGAAGTCTAGGCATGGGAGGAGCTAAAGACACTGATGTCTTTAGCAGAGAGCGGAACAGCGCATTGTGCTTGCATTTCTGGGTCCTCTCCTAGCACACTCAAAATTCTTCTGGGTCACTTTCACTCTTGCCATTTTTGCACTCTAAATTATTACCATTATCACCATTTGCAACATAATGTGCCTAATCCTGTGAACAGTACCCACTGACGACGTATTGTGTGAAGGAAGGAACCAAATTCATATTGAGTGAACAAGTGGTTCAAATGTCTGCATACATGTTGTGTTCAGTTCTCACTGCAGTGCAGACATTGAACCTGTACTGGTCTGGTTCACCCACCCTGGATAAGGGTGTGTGGGCTAAATGCCAGAAGAGGTGCTTGTTGATCTCATCTTAGATGACATAAGACTATACAGTAGCAAATGGCTCTCTCCATTGTTAATGTGATGTACATTGTACATACATAGACCACTGACTCCTCATTACTCGCTAGGAGTGATTCCTGTAGAAATAATCCCTGGAAAGTCTTAATCTTCATGTGGTAAATGTATCTACTGTGGCCTTGTTGCTAGTCCTCTGTCCCCGTCTGCATGTATGATTTAAGACATCGCTCTACTGTATAATTTTGCACTGGGGATTGGGATGCCATTTTTAATGATGTGTTGACATGCTGATGATGATCTAAGTTGAAAACTGTTAACTGTTGTCAGAGGGGCTGTTTTCTGTTCCCTATAAGGAGATATAGACTGGGCCATTAATACCTACGCAGTACGCACGATAAAATCCATAAACCATGGAATCTGGGCCTAAGTCAACCTTGGGACCTTTGAATTCTCCTAACCTTTCACTTGTATTTAATTTCCCAGGCTTCAGTCTCTTATTTACTACATATATACACTGTATACCATACACATCATGGTGTGATTATTGATGAGACAGGAGCAACGTTATATGATTGATAATGAAACTTTGCTTCTGTTATGAATGAATGATACCAGCAGAGCATTTACCACAGCTTGCTTCCTTTGGTTTCTTCCTTGGGTAGGTCACAAACGGTGGATTGAGGAGATAGGTTCAAAGACAGACCTCAAGCTGAGAGGCAGCACCATTGGGCAGCAAGGAAATGACCTGTGACAGGTACTCAAGAATATGTCAAGTTCAACTTAAAGATCAGGAAACATTACCTCACTTGAGTATGAATGAGCCCATGGTTGTTCCTCACAGGCTGATCTTTGTGAGATGCGGCGCTGCTATTGTACTCCGATCCAGGTGCTTCAGAAGGGTGAAGAAACACAAGATGGGAAGGATATCGTTGCTGTCAGGCAGAAACCATATTTGAACTTTTTATGTTTATCCGTAAATTAACGTCCTCAGCTCCTCGCACTACAGTCACACAAAATCTTTTTTGCAGATCCACAAGCTCAAAATGTGTCATCACTGTGTTTTTGTAGCTCTGCTTTTCTTGCTATTTTAGAATTTGAATTTGAGTAATGTTTTGGACATAATGAGGTTTCCACCCGACAGCAACAATATGGAGAGGCTTCAGGGCAGTTCAGAAGTTGTTCTGGTCAGTTGCATGGATATGGATATATGTCCACGACCACCCTTCATGTTTTTGTCTGTCTGGCACAATGTGGGGAAAGATATGAAACAATGCATTTTCAAATGGTTAAAGTTGGAAATTGGAAATCAAGACCGCATGGAAGCCTTTTTCACAACTAGTCTATGGAAAGGCAAAGGACTGTGTACACACACACACACACACTCCGCTGACCTATGTCCCTCTCCATTGCCTCAGGTTTCCTTCTACTGTATATCAAAATACAAAGGAGCGTGAACTGCCCACTCTAAAGATTGGCATCTTGACAATGCTTTCTGCATCCATTGAGTCTAGCTAAGGATCTAAATAGTACATACATGGATTAGCGCAAGGAATAAATATCCTGAAGCAGGATTTTCCTCCTACATCCACTAATGGTGTGTGAGATATTTGGAATGAGGGTAGGATTTGACACACATAATCATGCTTAACTGTAAATCCTAATCAGATGATGCTGATCACTCAGAGGACCCCATACGGCCATTGTGAAGTGAAATGGCAAACCATTTTAAAATGGCATCATTCTAGTTTAAATTATGTATTACAAGTTGTGTAATACATACATATGTACACAAATTGTGTGTACAAGTAAAAAATATCTCATTAAAAAAGTGGCTTAAATCACAGTGTTGTGGGACAGTTCTCAGCTGTAGGACAATGGCAGTAGCCTAGTAGTTTCTGGTATTCTACAGTGTACAGCATGGTTCAGGTGTGAATATTTAATGTTCTACTGTGGAGATGTTATCTAATGACTGATGTGTATAATATTAAATCCTTCTCCTGCCCTGCGGAGAGAGGCATTGTAATCCTGGAAGAAACTCGCATCTAGGTAGAAAACCTACTTTGCCAGCAAAAATGTACATCACAGACTCAACAGAGCTTCTTTACTTTGGCAGTTACGTGTATGTACCAAATGTCTTGGAGATAGATACTGTATGTTTCCTGTGCTTCTGTAGAGGGCAGGCTTGTTTCAGTTTTCACTGCAGCCCATCAGCAAATACAGGGAGATTTTACTGTACAGTACCATTATTGTATTTTATGAAACACACCACCTACATCCGCGCCACCCATATGATAAATTAAATGGAAGTGTTTCATTTCATTCATCTTTCGCTGTGACATTTTATTTTTTAACTGAAATTGAAACAACCCTATAGTCCCCAGTTATGCTTCAATACTCTCAATTTGATATGTTGAGGAGAAAACATAGCCTTGTAGATGTATTGCATGGACATGTGAAGAGAATAATTCACCCAATCTGACGTACATTTTCTCCATCCATCCATCCATGGGCTCTGGGCTTGTCATCAAGCCTGTGTGTCTTGATGAGCAGCTCTCATTCTTTCTCCCCCTTTAATGATCTCAATGTCAACTCTTCTTCCTATTAAGCATTGGATTATCTTCATAGTTCACCTCGAGGTGTTTGGGCTGACAAAGATTCTTCCACCTAATTTATGCTCCATCGCACAACTGTGTCGCTTGCCAAAAATAACCGATTTTCAAGCTAATGATGCAGAGTATAAAGTTGGTCCTCAGCGAGAAGAAGGTGTTCTCAAAAAGTAAACAGTGGGCGACCTCTGAAAACCTTCCCCCACTGAGTTGATTTACACGAGAGGCCAGGGATGTGACTTCATGTGCCATTGATTCCCCCCCCCCCCCCCCCCCCCCACACACACACATTTTGTTGACTTAAAAAACTATTTCTCACCCAGAAGACTTCATAATATTATTTTCATAAGTAATTAAATAGGAGGCACAATCAATACCCATTCATTATTTTATGTTATATTTGCATTGCATATTTGTGGATGGTGAATAGATATATTGAATTATTGGGACTAATAATTGCCTGTATTGTGGTTGAGTATGGGCGGTAGCCGGGTTGAGTGCTAGTAGGAAGGCACAGCCTGACCCTCATTAACCTTCTGCTACTGATAACCATTTGTTTGACAGTGAGAGTAAGCTGCAAGCTGCAAAGTGAGCTATACAGTAGTTTATACCTTTTGTTTTGTTTTGTTTTGCACCATTTCCATTGACCTGCAACTAGAGAAATGGTTGATTTCTATCATGTTGGCAGAGGTCCTCTACCAAGCACTGCTATAATAAATGCTACTCGATGCACCAAGTTCTTATTAAAAACAGAACTTATCTACAAGCGGTAAGAGAATAGATAACACATTCCCATGGAAGAGAGTGTCATACTGTGCAGACTAGAGATTTATGGAGGCTGCAACAGTGATAAACAATAAATAACTAAGTGATCTTCAATAAGAGTTCTATAGTGTTTTCCTTTAGGGAGAAGTTATATCATCTTCCCTCTCTTATCAAGTTGGACAGACGAATGCTGAACTCTTCCTTCTCTTGGTGTGTTTGCGTTGGATGTCACAGCAGCAGAGTATCAATTACTGCCATTGCTTTTAGAGGCACGCAAAAAGACACCACAGTGTGTGTTCTCTTGCCTATTTGGCTCAGGGCATGCAACGTTTTACTACACCGGGGAAACGGTGAGTCGCATTCACTAGATCCTGCAGGGCTCTTGGGGTCTACCCGCTGTGCTGTTCATCATTACTGTAAAAAGATGCCCTCTGGAAGACATGGCTGCCTCTGAATGCACCCCGTCAACCCATCCATCAGCTCTGTCTTTGAACTATAGGGCTTGACATGGCTGTGAACCAGTAGCTTGTGTGTTTGTGTTCATTTTTTTCCTCTACTCTCTGCCGCTTTGGTGGAAAAGTTGTGACTCCTCTAAAAAGTCTCCCTCTCAGAGTCAGCCCTGACTCACGAAAGGAGCTTGTGGTGATGATGTAGGACTTACATCAGCCAGAACGGTGCCATACGTTTGGCTAGGTTGACATGCCCTGCTGTAGGCACACACACAGTCATTCTCACACTAATGAGCTGGTCCTCAACTTCTTCCTCGCTGCAGGCATAGCGGTTAATACGTAATATTCAACCACATCGGTTCTTAAATGTGTTCATTGGAAGGTCTTCGGAGACCTGTACAGTGAGACAGACGGTATCTGAGTGGGCATGTTTCCATGTGCGTCACTCACCGACGCTCTTCAACCCATGATTAACGTAGCGACCCTGCGGCTGGAAAACTCCCACTGAGGGAGAAGCAGTGATTCCCTGAAAAACCTGGAGAAGCCCCTTTCATGTGGTGCCTAACTGGTATGAGACACATACTGGGGGTCTTAGCTCACTTCCATCCTTGCCTCATGTGGTTCTCGTTCCTTTGCTGGTGTGGTACACACTCTCCTAATGCCATTCATTAGCCTCACAAGCACAAAGTAACACATCACACATTCAACCACAGATAACCCCCCCCCACACACACACACACACACTCTGTCGGTGGCCTGTGGGAATGGAACAAACTGTATCTTTCCACACCTTCAAAGCTTCTTAGCTTTGTATTCAGTGCCATGGCAACAGCATCAGTGTTGTTGAGTAAGCATCTCACTCTGCCTTTTTAAAATTAGGCTTTGTGTGTATTTTCTGCACACACAAGGTGGAGAGGCCATCCTCCGACATCTGGATTTGTGAATGTTCAGATGGAAGCAGCGTGTATTTATTTACATTCTAGGATTTCCTCATATCTATATGCAAAACGATAACAATGTGAAAGCTGTCGGACTGTACACACCCCATAAACATCCTCTGACTGATGTTGACTCGTCCTGATGCTCTTCTCCGGCTCGGTTAAGTCTAAAGCCTGATTTATACGGTACACCATGTGCCGAAAATAGCCAAGCTTGTAGATCTGCTATTTTTGTTAGACAGGTGACAGTGGAGTACGACAGAGTTTAGGCTTAGGACATTAACCCACTTTTCTGAAAAATGTGTTGCTATTTCAGTGGTTCATGGATCCATGTATTTGGCCGCGGACCCCTATCTCAAAATATTTAGTTCTAAGTTCAAATATTTGAGTAAAGAAATCACACTTGTGTGAAGTGAGGGGTGCCCACTGTATTTATACCGGGCACATGATGTTACATTGTAATTAAGTGCCCTAAACAAATCCATAGACTTGGCTGGCAAACGATTTACGTTGCTGAGAGCAGCTCTAAACAAACATTAAAGTCTATAGACTTGTAATATCCTCGCTCTAAAGTGCTCTAAACAAACTAAAGTCACATAGACTTGTAATATCCTCAAAGTCCATAGACTTGGCTGGCAAACGATTTACGTCATAAGTGCTCTAAACAAAGATTTGCATACATTTTCATGATTTTTCAAAGTGTGTGTGTGTGTGGGGGGGGGGGGGGGGGGGGGTTGGCTGGGTGAACACGGAATGTGATTTTCTTAATAGCCAATGGTATGACAAAGGTGAGGAATAGCCGAAGTATCAATAAAACCCTAGAATAACACAGAAGCTTTCCCGATTTTACAATATGTAGATTTATAGGCAAAACACTACCTGTGTTTGGCATTGGACTCCTTCTGGGATCACCCATGCTAAAAAGAGACATTTATAGATCATACTGTACGGTACTTTGGACGAAGGCGTTGACCTTGACCACATGGCATATGTTAATCACACATATCATGCTATGTCAGCCTGCTATATCACCCCACCGTGGTGGCTGGCCAGCCAGCCTGTTGGAGCCAGATGGTGGAATGTTATGCTAGGGTCAGTGCTAGTGGTTGACCTCAGTGGGCTCCAGCTTTGATCAGAGACAGTCATATATCTGTGATGGGGGCCCAGGGAGTCCCCGGAGAAGACCACTATCAAATGGCAGTCAGGCAGCCAAGGCCAGATCACTATACAGAGAGAGCAATAAAAGAGAGGCCATACGTTGTGCAAGGATTTTTCCAGGAATTCTCTATGCCTTTGATTCGCTATAGGATGTTGTTGATAGAAGAGCTTCGGGGCTTGGGTTTTGATTAACCACATGAACCCTAGCATCCCTATTCTGGTACAAACATTCTGTGATTGTAATTGTCTTAAAGAGAGTCCTGATGGGACAAAAGGAGCAGACCTTATAGAACCCTTTGGGACTCTGGTAGTGTTTATGTGGTTAAGGCTCATGGTTGGCTAGAATTTAATTGGGGTTTGACATGTCACATGCTACTTAAAGCATAATTAGGGCCCGAACACTAACAGTGTGAGTCCCTATTGAAATCGTAATGATTATTATTTGGGCCCGAACACTAACAGTGTGAGTCCCTATTGAAATCGCAATGATTATTTATTCCCCCGAATGAATCGCGTTTTTGAGCCGCATAACATACTCGAAAAGTTGCGAAACGTTGCACACACATCACAAGTGGCGAAAAATTACGTATTTTAATTGTCTCAAAAAGGGGCGTAGCCTAATGGCTCAACAGCGCCCCCTACAAAACTTTGTGCTTCAAGCTCCACAATACGATGTCACCTACATGTATGAAAATCGGTACACACCTGTATCATGTCCCAACTTACAAAAAAGTGTCTTGGCACCATGACGTAAACCGAACAGGAAGTCGGCCATTTTGAATGTGTTTTTGCGCAATTTATGCTATTTCCACGTGTCACACTTTAATGAAGCAGGATGGTCCATTGTCTTGAGTCATGAGTCACCTCACTGGACTCATTTGAAAATCCTTGTCATTCAGTAGAGTTACTTAGCTCTGCTCCCAGTTCTGATTGGTCGATATTTGCCTGTAACTTGCACGCGCGAGGGCCCGGTCTTCGCTGCTTGCAGCTTTAATTCAAATTTGAAATTCTTGCCTTATGTAGGTTTTCAATGGTACCCCAACTTTCAACTCCTGAATTTACCATGATCCACAATTTATATTATAATCAATTTATAGTTCTTTGGATGACCCTAAGGATCATAAAAAACCTTGAATGATTACTTTTGCAATTTATTTTGGGTCTAATCTTAGATCGACTGGCCTAATTGGGTCGCATACATCCAATGATATTTTATATATGTATTTTAATAGACAACAAAGTCTTATGCACACCTATATGCTCTGAGACGGGTGCGCAGGCAGGGCTCAATGTAATCAGAAAAAAGCACACAAAGTGCCCAAAGACCCGCACACCGTCTGCACTTGCAATACGAACTTTATTTAGTCAACGTTTCGGTCAAAGACCTTCTTCTGGCATCTGCTGATAATAGGTAGCCACATATATACGTACACATAGATCAACAATGACCAATCACAGTCGCCCTCTTTAATAGGGATGAGACCCATAGCAGGTGGTGAGCTCATTTGATTAAGTGATCACATGTCTATTAGCTTAATATACAGCAATTAATACACATCTTCAATTACCTATACAACAAATAGTGGATCATCATATATGAAAACTATGTACAGATCAATCCATAAATTACAATACACCTCAATATATCACAATAAAGCAGAGAATTTTTATTTTTTCAAATGTCAAACATAAAAATAAAAAAACAGGCTGTGTTCGGACAGGAGGTTATGTCCTAGTATAGTGCCTGAATAGAGAAGTGAAAAAAGCAATAATTAGAAATTATGAATTCGATTATAACATCACATTAAGGTGTCAAGGTTTGCAAGTGTGTATCCAAAACCCCTCACGCTGTCTGAGCAGAACGTCAAGGTTACCACCTCTCTTAAGGAGGCGTATACTTGTTCAATCCCAATGAAACGAAAACTAGAAATATCATGTTTCAAATCATTAAAGTGGACTGTGACGGGATAATCCTGGTCGTTCCTACGGATCGAACTTTTGTGTTCACTCATTCTTTGTTTGAGTTGTCTAGAAGTTTTGCCTACGTAGGCCAGTCCACAGGGACAGTGTATAAGGTATACGACACTAGTTGAGGCACAGGTAATAGTTGAAGAAGGCCTTTACATTGGCCCTAAACAAACCCGCTCTCAATTATTACAAAAAGGAGAAGAAATTCTCTGTTACATAATGTCACTACTTATTCTGCCAACTCGCATAAGATCCAATCTATCTTCAAGAAACATTGACACATTCTCAAGTCTGACCCCGAATTGGCACAACTGTTTAAATACCCTCCTATTTTCTTTTAAAAGAGGTAAACATTTGAGGGATCATTTGATACATGCTGATTTTCAATCTCGCAGCCCGGCTGCGCGTGGACAGACTCTCCTTTCTCCCCTCCCTAAGGGGAATTATCCCTGTGGTCATTGTGCGCAATGCAACAGCACGACCAAAACCACATCCTTTAAACATCCGCACACAGGTAAACAGTTTAAGATCCAAGGAACTAATCCTCCCTACTATAGAGTGTGCTGACCATATAAGGAGTTCCTCCCTGTCCAGATGGGAGCAGGAGGGGGAACCCAGTGTACTCTCTGCTGCCCCATCTGGCGGAGTCAGGTTAGTTAACCCCATGGGGGTCAAAAAACCATAGGTTTCGTTTTGGCTAGGTGGCAAAGCCTTCATCCAATCAGGATAGAGAGGGGCCTTCTGCCAATCATGATCGAGTGGGGGCGGGCCTTGGTGTGCGTGCTGTTGGCCTGTCGCGTGTCACCCACCCTGGGCAAGACCTAAGCTGAAAAGACTATCAGCGGAAGTGGCGGAAGTGTTGCGTGTAAGATAACTACGTCACGCGGTGCGGCTGTGTTTACTAGTCCCCACCCAATGATCATTTCAGCGGGAATACATTTTCGGGAACACAACGCGGCGATTGGTCAAAAAACGTTAACTTCCGGGGGGGGGGGGGGGGTTACACGGCGGAAGTCCTGCCTTAGATAGCTTATTTGTCCTAGGTTGTGACCAGGCTCTTCTTTTTCGCAGTTAAGTGAGCCTGGGACCGAGGCTACGTGTCACCCCACTGTAGTGCGTGCATGTGCACAACTTGTTACCGGGGCGGACTGGGGGGTTTTCCAAATTACCCAAATCACTGAATGCTCCTTTAATGATGAACTCCTACTTAATGTGATGTTATAATCAAATGTAGTTTTTCTAATTATTGCTTTTTTCACTTCTCTATTTAGCCACTAGGACATAACCTCCTGTCCGAACACAGCTTCTTTTTTATTTTATTTTTATGTTTGACATTTGTAAAAATAACAATTCTCTGCTTTATTGTGATATATTGAGGTGTATTGTAATTGACGGATTGATCTGTACGTAGTTTTCATATATGATAGGTAATTGAAGATGTGTATTAATTGCTGTATATTAAGCTTATAGACATGTGATCACTTAATCAAATGAGCTCACCACCTGCTATGGGTCTCATCCCTATTAAAGAGGGCGACTGTGATTGGTCATTGTGGATCTATGTGTACGTATATATGTGGCTACCTATTATCAGCAGATGCCTGAAGAAGGTCTTTGACCGAAACGTTGCCTAAATAAAGTTCGTATTGCAAGTGCAAACGGTGTGCGGGTCTTTGTGCACTTTGTGTGCATTTTTCTGATTTATGTATTTTAAACAAGGAACATTTCCCAGAATGTGCACGCAGAGTGTTTGCCTCTTTAAATGTAACACAGGATATTCCAGGATTTGTATTGAAGGCAGAATTTCAATCAGAGTATTGTATGCTTAGAGGAGGCAATAACGTCAAATGAAATATAATGTTATTTTTGTACAGCATGAGGAAAAAGAAGTGAATGAAAGGATTGGAATGGCGCACTTGGTTATAGTGATTTATGAATGTTCTTTGCTTGGATTCTGTGAAACGGGCACAGGCCTTGGAAAGAGAATACAGACCTTCAACTGAAAATCATTTCAAGCATTTGTGGCCTGTTTTGACCAGGATCCACTGACTGTTACAGTAAATTTAAAGTATAGTTGAGTTTTCCTCGGCTTCAATGTTAATTTTGACAGCAAAATCTGATTTAGTTTTAGTCCTATTTAGTCATCTGAAATTGTTTAGTCGACTAAATATCAAAAGATTAGTCTTTTAGTCTTAGTCTTAGTCAACAAAAATGACACTGCCCGTATTGTATAGCATATTTTATACACTGGATGTACATACACAATATGTGAGACATGCAAGTAGGCCATACATGGCCTACTTGTGCACAAGCAGAGCGCGCAAGTACTGCTACTAACTAATGTCTATTGCAACTGCTGATCTAAATCCATTAGACCCGTTATTGACCTTATACCAACCTTGAAACGTACCTTAGTTACGTGACGTCACCATCAACAGCCAATAAGGGACCACCATTCTTACACCGTATGTACATACATACATACATACATACCCAGCCGATCACCAAACGTACCTTAGTTAAGAATGGTGGTTAGGGTGCATCAAAATTCAATGCAAAAAATTTAACAACAAATTATCAATCTGTTCTTTTGGAATTTTGTTCCAATGGCTATAGAAATGATCTTTGCAAAGTTTGGGGAAGATTCATTCAGATTTACAGGTCCAACGCAGCATGTGAAATGTAGGTAAAATGCCAAAAAGTGCCATTTTCGGTGCTTTTATAACTCCCATTTTCTATTAACATGACATGTCAATTCATCAAAAATACAACAAATAGTTTTTGAGAAGATGTTATTGGAAAGAGCAAAATGTGTTTATTTAACAATAAACATTACATTGTCATTTAAATCATCACTGAAAAATGTTTGAAAATGGAGTCTTAGTCCTCCACTGTGTTCATGTTCAGCCGGCTCTTGCAGCAGCTAAGATTGGGCTGCTCACAGCGGTAATGCTCAACTGCTTGCAGCACATTCTACAGATGTTGCTCACTCTTCACTGCTGCCACAAAGTCTGTGAGTTTGACCCCATGCTCGGCGCAGTCATTGACGACGTTGATAGCACGCACATTCACCAGTCACCACACCTGCCTGGAATGATGCACTGGTAGCCCAATCCTCTACATTGAGTGAGATAAATGCTGGATCGATCTGCAGCTGGTGCATACCGAACCAGCAGTCTGGGTTGGCAAGGTCAGCCAACCTGGTGGTCGGCGAGAGGACTGGAAACGTTGGCTTGCCGAAACCAGTGCCAAAGCGCTGCTGTGGGGCTAGCATGGGAAGATCATCTTGCTTGTGATCCAAGATGGCATCCGAAAGTGCACGTCGCTCATCAGCTGGCACCTTGGTGCTGAAGAGTGCCAGGGGCAGCATGTCAGGAGTCAGGTACCAGAGGTGCCTCTGCAGTGCTTTCATGGCTGATGTTGCAATGCCCTCATCAACAGACTTGTAAGTATGCAGGTTGTGATAGAGTGTGAGGTCATTCCATGCAGCATCTACGGCCGTGTCACAGGTCCGCCACCATGTTGCGTAGATGTGCGTAATGAAGTTGGCAAACGTCCAAATTTTCTGCACCTGCTGCCGTGTGGTGGTGGTGCCTTGGGGAAGCAAGGTGATATGCCGCTCCAGCATAGCCAACTTGAGAGTGTAGAGTAACTTGGCCATCCAGCATGCCTTGTGCAGCGCTCCCGGTCTTTGGAAGTTTACTGGAGTCTGTGCTGCATCATCTGCACCCAGATAGACAAGACACAGCTGCACAAACTCGTGGTAGTCGCCTCGCTTGTAGTCTATCATTGCCGCAGCACATGCAGTGAGTTCAGCACGTAACCTGCCCAGGAACGATAGTTCGGCGTTGGCAGTAATGCAGCGGTACAATGGGTCACTGTATTTGTGCGGCAATCCTGCAGATGCCTAAACAAGGTAACCTCTGGTGAGCGTGAGGACTCCACCTTGAGGCCAGTGAAAATGTGGCTGCATCTCCAACAACCACTGTCAAACGCTCCTCCAACTGGCGCACATTGCTTAGCGTCGGTGTCAACTTGCCGTCCCAGTGCAGGGTGCACATAGGAGGTGGTGTCCACTGCTTGTGGTGTTCTTTATTGACAGCCTCCAGCACTTTGCGCTGTGATCGATCTACTGTTGTGTATGATGCTGAAATCATTTCACAATTACTACCCGACTCTGTGATCAGGGCGCACATGAAGGCAGCCTGCTGCTGCATTGGTGTGATCTTCAACCGTGTAGCCAGTGACATAAGACTCGGCCGTAGATGCTGCATGGAATGACCTCACACTCTACCACAACTTGCACACTTGCTTACAAGTCTGTTGATGAGGGCATTGCAATATCAGCCATGAAAGCACTGGAGAGGCACCTCTGGTACCTGACTGCTGAGATGCTGCCCCTGGCACTCTTCAACACGTACCAGCTGAAGAGTGACGTGTACTTGCGGATGCCATCTTGGATAACAAGCCGGATGATCTTCCCATGCTAACAGCAGCGCTTTGGCACTGGTGCAAGCCAAAGTTTCCAGTCCTCTCGCCGACCACCAGGCTGTCTGACATTGCCAACCCAGACTACTGGTTCGGTATACACCGGCTGCAGATCGATCCAGCATTTATCTCACTCAATGTGGAGGATTGGGCTACCAGAGGATTAGGCTACCATTCCAGGCAGGTGTGGTGACTGGTGAATGTGTGTGCTATCAACGTTGTCAATGACTGCGCCGAGCATGGGGTCAAACTCACAACAGTTTGTGGCAGAAGTGAAGAGTGAGCAAGATCTGCAGAGGTCCTGCAAGCAGTTGAGCATTATCGCTGTGAGCAGCCCAATCTTCGCTGCTGCAAGCGCCAGTTGAACATGAACACAGTGAAGGACTAAGGGCCGATTCATACTCCTATTTTACTGCTGTTGTGCCGAAATGATTTCGGCTCGTCAGAAATTTTCAGTAGCACCGAAGAGCCGACTTTAGGACGGTACCCGCCCCCCTGAACCCCAAATGACGTCACATTGTAGGCTCTACAGCGCCGAACCGACTTTTATTCAGCTCTAAAATAGGAGTATGAATCGGCCCTTAGACTCAATTTTCAAACATTTTTCAGTGATGATTTAAATGAAAATGTAATGTTTATTCTTAAGTAAACACATTTAGCTCTTTCCAAAAACATCTTCTCAAAAACTATTTGTTGTAAACTTGATGAATTGACGTGTTATGTTAATAGCAAATGGGAGTTATAAAAGGACCGAAAATTGCACTTTTACCCAAATTTGACATGCTGCGTTGGACCTGTAAATCACCATATATTGAAAAAATATTTTGCACATGTTCTTAAAACATGAAGTGGCACATTTTATCAAAGGAACAGATCAGGAGGTTAAACTTGCAAATTTTGATGCACCCTAATGGTGGTCCCTTATTGACATATGCAGCCGATTACAGTACTTGCGCACTCTTCTTGCACAAGTAATAAATAAACAAAATACTTAGTGCTTAAGTATTATGCAAATTTACATTCAGATTAAAGGATATATTTGCATAGATACCTGGAGTGCATACGAACCAATATATGTTAGGTTTTTGTAGAGCGGCTTGTCAGAAAGCTTTTGAAGAGGTCAAAATCTTCGACCCATGTGTGAACTGAAGGAGTGTGGTTAGAATTTGCCACATTTTATGAAATATAAAAGTGACAAGCTGACATTTTTATTATATGGTCTCTGTCAGTTGGCTTGCTTTTATTCTGGCCTATGTAAATACAGAAATGTCTGAATGATACATATTTTATTATTTAGTTTTTCATTGTATGCTTTATTTCACATAGGTCAATGTAGAGAAGCAGGAAACCAAGGGTAGAGAGAGAGGAGATATGGGGGTCGGATTCAAACCCTGGTCCTCACGCTCGCTAGGATCATATGGTCTGTGAACTAACCCCCTGAGTGATGTGTGCATTTCAATGACGCCTGTCAGAAACCAAATGTGTTTGTGTGTATAACCTGCTATTAAATTACTAAGACCTAGAGGTCCACTTTACCTTAATTTATTTCTAGTTGTAAAACTCAACCCACCCTTTGTAGTGCATGTTGTAAGTAATCCAAAGGCCAGAAGTCTCATTTAGACAATTTTGTTGAAGAATATATACATAATGCCAGCGGTTAGAATAACTGGACTTGACACCGATGGCAGTTAGATGCAGACTAATTGACCTTGTGACATTGTATTATTGGAGTGGAACATGAGTCAGTTGTGTTTTAAAAATATGAATGGTTCAGTAAGTATTTTTATTCCAGAGAGGAAATACAGAATTTACAGTCATGCAAAAAATGCTATTCACCCTGAGTCTGCAGTGTGAGGTTCCATGGGTACTAAATGAAACACTATGACTGGTGTCTCTTACATAACAGACCTTATAGATCTGTGTCTCACTGTTCCTTGACTGACATGGTTGTAATGATGAAACCTGCAATGCTATCTTCTCTATAATCAATTGAATAAATATTTATTTTCGTGTCCATATGACTAATTTATTTTAAGATATTAGATGGTCTGTATTGATCTAAGATCTAATTCGCCTGTATGGTGAAAAAAGGTCATACCTCTGCAGTTTTCTGTAGACCTCACAATCAATAACCCATATCAATTGCACTCAACAAAGGGTCCGTTTGTATTACGAGGGTAATGTGTGTGCGGTTGAAAAGACAGAGTCTTCACTCTGTCTGCAGGTAGCTATACCATTCCACAGACAATCCCATAATGTACATTCTCTGTGTTCTGGTGTTCTCACAATGCCTCTTTTCTTTTGGTGGGTTTTATAACCATAAGAACATTCATCTCTTTCAGAGAGAGCCTTGTGGTTGGCCGCGGTGAGGCCTCCGTGTCTGTGTCTGCGTCCTGGGGACTTGGACACGGTCTTTATTTTCATTCCTGGCTGCAGGGTTTCTATGAAGCACTGAAGGGCCTCTTGCGGGGGCCATGTTTTCCTTGTCATCGGTGCTACTGTTTTCTTTCGAGGGGGATTATGCTCTCAGTGATGGAGCGGTGGTGATGCGGGGCCGCCATATGCTAAATGACCCCCCACACCAATGCACTCCCTTCTATGACACCACACCGAGCAGGGACACTCCCCCACTGTATGGTTCTCATTATCACACGTACTGTATTAAAAACACTCAATTTATGACCCACTCTCCCAGCTTTACCACCACATGGACTGCAGCTCCACACATGTTGGCATTTTGTTGAATGGATGTCCTGTTGCGTGGTGTGTAGTTTGAAAGGAGATCCTATTCCATGGCCTTAGCTGCCTAATAATTAGATGTCAGGCCATAATATGGCTGCCCTCCCGTGACACATCCAAGTGTTTT
This sequence comes from Electrona antarctica, assembly GCF_951216825.1. Lineage (NCBI taxonomy): Eukaryota > Metazoa > Chordata > Actinopteri > Myctophiformes > Myctophidae > Electrona > Electrona antarctica. The sequence goes on along the minus strand of NC_136793.1, from coordinate 34,854,981 downwards.
ATATATTTCAGATGTGATGTCTGCGTGCAGCTTATTTGAAAATTAACACGCAATGTCCTCAAGGGGACAGGAAAATCATTAGGTCATTGGGGCACTTGTATTACTAATACATGCTACTCTCCCCACAAACCCCTCACTATCACCACCACTGAGGCTCTTGCTTTGCCTTTTCCCCACTGTTTTGTGGTTTGGTTGCAAACATATCTGAAGCATGAGGTTATGGGAAAGGGTGCAGTGATATGTGGGTGCTCCAGAGGTGAGTACTGTGGAGACGGGTAGCGTAGGTCAGACTGAACGTATTTGATGGAACAAATATTGGCGATAGCAGGAGAGTAGAGTCACCACAAGTCTGAGGAGGTTACACCACTTTCAGTAAATCACCATGTCTGGGCATTAACAGCTCCAGTAAAACATACCTATACGAGCCTGGGCCGTCCCACTATTATATAGCACTGCTGTTAATAAACCTGCCGGTGCTGTATTGCACCACACCACAGAGATAACTTTTACTTTTCTATTTAATGGGTACATGTTAATGGGTACAGTGAACCTGGCGACCATGATGCTGCTGTACAGTAGAAGGGTCAGTCTTCTTGGTCTGTTTTGAATCCCACCTGTTGACTTTGATCTTGTGTTTTTAAAGGTTCCTGTGCTCTGAGCACCTGGATCTGCCTCATTCTTTACAAGCTGAAGTTATGTGGCAAAAGTGATAATAATAGTTATTTACATCTATGTCTGTTTGAAAGGTAGGTGTTATCATGGAATGAAGACAACTGGGAATGACCATTAGCTTACATAACTTAGGACAAGGTGATGGCCAACTTAAGCCTGATTTATACTTTGTTGTACAATGGTTGTCGTGTTCGTAATATATCCCATCTATAAGCTCACTATGAGTCGCAGATGTGACATGGGGCGGTGGTGGCTCAGCGGTAGACCGCAAGTTTCCCAGTTCGAATCCGGGCTCCCCCAGAGTTAGTGTCGAAGTGTCCTTGAGCAAGACGCTGAACCCCTAATTGCTCCCGATGAGCAGGTTGGTGCCTTGCATGTTTTCCAGGTGTATGAATGTGTGAGGGAATGGGTGAATGCAATGCACAATCTATGTAACAGCCTTGGATAAAGGCACTAAATGCACCATTTATTGTCGCCATTTATTGGCATTTCATTCAATGAGGGACGCTCATCCAGAGCAACTTGAATCAGTGAGCAGATTGTAGATCAAGTCACACATCTGCTGATGGACACATTGGAGATGCAACTATTGAACTTGTGATTTTCCACTTGACCTCCATGCTGTCCAACCTATACATGATGTACCTGGCTGTCTTTGATAGACTAACATTTTCAAAGTCTGCCAGGAGAGATTACATGTTGCAATACTTCTCACGCTCAGTAGAAATTGATTTAGGAGTCCAGTGACTCTGGCAGCTCTCCAGACCAAACAAATGGCACCATTTCCAGCAGTCAAAACGTCAGCGATGCTATCTTTGCTGAGCCCCTTCATCCTGTGCTCCAATGATAAAACGTATGACTTGGCAGCGCTCTCTCAGCGTGTAGCGAGACTGATGAATTTGATGCTGTGTTAAGTGGTAAAGGCTGTGTGAGAAATGATTTGATCCCCATTGAAGGTGTTTACATTTCTTCTTATATTTTGCATATACTTTGTGACAGTGGTCTCTTTGGATATTTTGGGTACATACTAGGGACATTTGTCAGTCTAGACAGGCAAGGTTAACCTTTTTATAGAAAATTGTTTCTCAAACAGGAGGTTGCAAGGGAAAGTGGGTCACAAAGTTCGGATAGGATGGTGGTTAAAGAGCAACTTAATGGAGGAATATTATAATATTTGGTACAGTGGGGGAAACATTCTGGTCCCTGTTTGAAACCATTTGTGGAACCACTGGTTCACAATATAACTTTCTGTCCACGTTTCCCTACAAGATGGGTGCATTCCAATTAACACAATTAACAGTGTTTGTGTGGGTGGGAAGCTGGTGAGCGATCGTAACTGCACTAGGGACCCCTGCTTTATTACAGCACCCCTGCTTTATTACAGCATATTACATCATATTACGTCCTCACATTACATGACATCCTCCTCATTATCTACATTATGTGTTAGTTTAACCTCGAATGTAGTGGCTATGCATCCAGACTGAGACACACATCGTTAGAAATCTGTTTTGAATCGCATTTCAAACCCCCTATGAATGTGGTTCAAAATAAATCTACTTCACAAAAATCTGTTTGCATTCATGTTTTTGCGCTGGTCAAAAATCTGATTCTGGGTACCCTTTTGGACATACTGTAGCCTACTGTAATAACATTTTCTACTGTAATGATGAGTGACTCTTTTAGGACACAAAATGTAAGTAGAAAACAATGACATGGCAAGGTGCTCTCTATATCAATGGATCCCAAACGGTGTGCTGAGGCACTGGTGAGAACCGTGAGATGCTGCGTGTTGTGAGCTTGTGGATCTGCTATTTTCACTGTGAATACAGGTGTGTCTTGGGATTTTGACTTGCCCAATGGTGTTCCTTGGGCACACAAAGTTTGAAAACCACTGCTCTGTACCCACAAAGTGAGTGGTGGCAATAGCATGGGTGCACTCACCTTATGTTCACACCCTCTGGTACACCACAGAATCCTGTGGTCAATGCTGGAGCTGGAGCACAGAGGCTCACTGTTCTCTGAGTTCCTCCATCCTCTCAGCCAGAAGTGACCTCTTTATAAGCCTGTATATGCTGACAGCTCCAAAGGGATCGTCTAACCCCAGTTGGAGTTGGGATGAGGGGGGTAGTGTGTCTTGGTATTTCACCTTTGCATCTGCCACCCTGTCTCTCTTATGCAAGGCCGGTGGTTAGTGATGGGAGACATCTTGTGTGAGGTGTGTTTGTTACTCTAGCCTGTAAACCGTGAACTGTGACATAACACACAGTGACCCTCTGCCCCCTAATCCCCTGAGGGACGCTTCACCCTCCTGTGACAATGGGTCTTTTGAGATCCGGAGGGCAGAATCCAAGGGTCACTGACAGAAATTAAGTGTAATAATTAACTGGACAAAATATGACACAGGAACACAACTCGGTAGGGAGGAATGAACACGGTTCAGGTCATAAACAGATGGGTTTTACGATGTGATTTTGATGTTGTTAAATGTCTGCAGTGATTGTTTTTGCGTCAGTGGTGCTCTTCACTGGCCAACTGTGGTTGTACTGGGAAGCTTCCAGATGTGAATGTGGTAAAATGAAAAAATATAAATGAGGCATTACTGAAAAGACTGAAATTAGCATGCTCAGCAAACCCATCCTTGCATAAACAAAGGCTAAAGAACTGGATGTGTTGACGTATTTTATGTGGTACATATTTGGCCTGTTTGGCCAAATATGGTTGTTTCTAAATTCTTAACAATGGAACGCTGACCCCAATAGTGGTCCCAGAATCTGTTGCCAAATGATGTTGTTTCTTAGCAATGTAAATAGCATGGCAGCTAGCTGATGTCATCATAACACTATACACAGTTTAGACGAAGTGGTCATGGTGAGCTCATTCATGAAGAGAAAGAGATGAATGGCCTTCTGTCATCCATCCAGCTAGTCATTTCCTACTATTTCCTATTCGTGCATCTATGTGAAGTGACCTGTGGCCTCCCCTAAGTCTGTTTTTCCATTCACTGTTGTCATTCCCCCCCAAAGACAGAACGGCATGATTGATTACTATCTCTGTGGCACCTCCTCCTAACTTTAGTATTTTTTACCATTACATCAAAAGTCTCTGGAGAGTGGAGAGAGGGGTCAATTCTCTTTGAGGGAGAATATAACCATTTTCTCTGAAGATGCATCTTCCTCCTGCTGTTCTTCTTTACATCTGAAAGTCAGGAATTTATACTCATTCAGTAGCCTACAATCCATAGTGTAAATGTAACTAACCCTTAATGTAACGGTTAAGGGTCTGAAACCCTTATGATTCAATGTATTATTATTATTATTATTATTACATTGTTTGCGATACAAACAATGTAAATCAATGTTGTCCTCACTAAAATTTGAGTGATGATCTTTTATTGTACCATTTAATTAGTTTGCATACGTAGGGCAGGCTATTCCTGTCAAATTATCTTGGATAAATAGAGTTCCAAGACAATGAAGACAACATATCTAATCATTATATATCACCCTCTCACAATTGGAAACACTAATTGGGGGAGGTTTAAAGGCATGTCATGATGACCATTACAGCTGAATAGGGCTCTAAAACACTTGCCTTTAGCCTTGAGGTGATTTATCTTATCAAATTAGGAGTGTTGAGGCAGGCACTGGGACCTGTTTCAAAGCCTCCCTCTACACTGTAAAACCAAAAGCTTGATGGATTCATTACACGTCCAGCTTCTTTTCATCTCTTTAATTGCGGCAATTAATCACAGTTAACCCCCTTCCCCGACCCACTTCCACACACACTAACTACACACCCTCCACTCAAGGCTGAGCAGTCACCTCTGCGCTAATAAGCCAGAAGTAACAGTTCTATTACTAAAAGGTGCTATGGCCTATAGGCCTATTGCTATTATTTAATAAATAGTCAGTATAATTTATTATCATGCAGTCCAGATTTCCAATCATCTTCCTAGTGCTACAATGGCAATTCTTCCTTTGTTTTAACCACTGCAGCTCTACTTGATAGTTGATACTTTGTTGTACGATGGAGTTGCATGAAAATAGCCAATCTACAATATTCACAATGTGTCGCATTGTGAGCTTATAGACCTGCAATTTATTTTTCAGATTTTTCTTTTAATATCACGTATAATGAATTATGTCCACAATAGGGACACCCGGTCGAAAGTGGTTGAGGTAGTCGTATAACTGCCTCCAGTCTACACTCACGTACGTACAGTGACTTGGCAAAAGTATTGCCTGCCATCAGAAAACATTTTCAGAAGTTCTGTAATGATTAGATGTTTTAACGTGGCAGTGGCAGACAAAGCTCCATGTAGGATAGTTCTGTAATGATTAGATGTTTTAACGTGGCAGTGGCAGACACAGCTCCATGTAGGATAGTTCTGTAATGATTAGATGTTTTAACGTGGCAGTGGCAGACACAGCTCCATGTAGGATGATGTCATGTGCTTTCTCACTGCTCTGGAGGTCAGAGAGCCTACGGGGAGGAAGAAGGAGGTGGGGGGTGTCCTGGAATCCAATCTGCCTGCCCTCCCTTCTCCCTTCTCCCCACGTCTGCAATTGTAGTTTAGACTCTTGTGAAATTGAGATGAATTTCTAGGCTATTTAAGCAGAGACCAACCGGCTTCTCTCCTCAACTCTCCTGGGAGCAAAGAAACTCTTGAAAAGTAATAATAGTGAGGGCTGGAATATGTTGTAATTGTTGGTCTCAGATCTTTTAAACGTGGTGTGCTATAGGGACAGGACCTGGTGTTGAGTACTGGTGTCTGACATTTGTCTGACACTATGTCTCAGAAATAAATGATTATAATGATATCTCTTTGGCAACTCCCCTTAAAATGTGGACCCGAAAGACCACTTAAGGCCATGCAACCACAATAACTGATTGTTGACCTCTCAATATGCGCATTCCAAAACATTCATGGATGTTGGATGGATGTGTTGAATTGTTCTTGTGTCATTTGGAATTTACTGGACATGATGGAGCCAGAGCCACTATATTCAGCAACGTGTTTATTTTTTCAGCATGTTAAGGACAAACAGACCCCGACAGAAGACTATAAACAAAAACAACAATCCAAGAAGTAGAACAAACAAGAGCACAGTAGAAAAAAAACAAATAGATTATCTTATGTTAGTATAGTGTTTCTCTTTTTTCTGCCAGGGCACACTTTTCATAGCCAAAAGATCCCAGGGCGCACACACACACACACACACACACACACACACACACACACACACACACACACACACTGTGTGTGTAATGCAGTGACGTCATGTGATAGCCACAGTGCAGAAGGAGCGAGTGCATTCTTCGGCAGCGGCAATCAGACGCGGCGCTGCCGCAGGGAGGGGCGGCACCTGCTGGGGAAGGTGGGGGGTTTATGACACTCCACTGCCGCTCGCTGGGGATGCACACGCAGATTAGACACACTAACGGACTGACATGCGGGAACAACAGTCGGACATGCGGTCAAAAATGCGCTGCTCCCGTGCTTGCGGTTAGGGTTAGGTAAAAGGTTAGGGTTTGAGCTAGGTTGTCGGTCTAATGACAGTCGGACCAATAGTATGTCTAAACTAAAGCCTGTTACCCTGCTTGCTTCCGCGGCAGTGCATTGGTCTTTGAGCAAGACAGGCATTGGTGTTTGAGCAAGACAGCAGTGATGAGCAGCAGCATACAGTAGAAAGCAGGAATGAGCAGTCCAACTTCCAGTTTAAATAGAGCGGTCTAAGATTGAAGTGAATGTCATTTACACATTCACTTCAATCTTAGACCGCTCTATTTAAACTGGAAGTTGGACTGCTCATGAGTGGAGCTGAGGCGGTCCAATGCTAACAACTGCACTGAGGTTTCCTGACAACTTGCTCTGCGCATGTCTGTGCCAAGCGCGACGCTCATCACTTCCTTCTGTACAATATTTCCCCCCAACTGGCCTCCGACGTTCCTTTTTTGGTCATTTATTGCCCCACTAGTCAGATTGCAAGGTAACTCTTGTTACCACCCCGAACGCCCGGGGTTATTTAATCCATTAAATCATAGCGCCTTAGCGATTTATAGCAGCGGAGCACTTTTACAGACGGACCGGATGTTATCCCGGATGTGGCTGAAGCAGCTAGATGTATAGCCAAAACACTCTAGAGGCGATCGACAACAACGGGAGGTATGATTAATTCTAACGCGACTAGCGATGGGACCGTGGTGGGCCGTTTAACACATAATCTTTGCTTAGAATTGGACGGAATGATTTAGATCAAGAGTCGTCGGCTAAACGGGGGGGGGGGGGGGGGGGCATTTTCGATGACGGCCCACTGTTCGATGTTGCGCAACAGACGCTCCCAGCCTGTGGAGCGATGCGATCGGTGCACATTGCAATTGCACAAAAGTAACACTTTTAAGAAACAAATGGAATCAAACAACTGCACCTTGCACTGTGGGATTGTTGAGTCATCAAATGTTTCTGTTGTATTTCAAATCTACTGGTTTTCTGTCAATACCAGAATGAAGCAGGGGGGAAAAAGCTATTGACTCAGTCTGAAGTTGAGCATGAATTCCCTCGATAGATCATTAGAGTGCCTGGCTTGCTGCACTACATCCTACCAAGAAGGACGACTCGGAGATGAGCTTTATTGATCAGCCTTCACCTTCCCTCCCTCACGTGGTGAAGTAATTGAAGATGAGCCAGCTTTAGCTCCGTGACCAGCCCTGTACTTACTCTCACCATACTGTATTTTTGAGGGACAAGTGAATAGCTGGAGGGCCCTTGTCTTTTTTTACAAGCTCTCAAATCGGGAACACACAGGCACTCCAGCTGGGTCTGTTTATTGTAGTGATCTGGCACTGCTAAAACATTCCAAAAGCATTTGGTATATTTGTATCATGCAAGCTGTGTCAGATTGTTAGATTCAGCAATATTTGCTCTTGTTTTGCTCTTGTTCATTAAAATATATCTATCTTATTGGTGAGCAATCTGTTCCTATGGTATTGTTCCAAGTGAAAGTACCAATCTGTGTTTATGGAAGCAGGCATTGTTCTTCGTATTGAAAATGCAGGCACGTTGATGTTGGGCTATTGCCTTACCTTAAGAACAATCGTAAATTCACTCTTCTCTCTATGCAAACTAAACCTTTTCTGAAATGTGTGTGCTATATATGACTATCAATTATGTGCCTCAATGACTTAACTTGTAATTGAAAATAACAGAACTACTCCAGCTATTCAGTACTGAGAAAGTGACTTTGGTTTGCAATCCGCTCAACTATGGCAGTTTTTTCCAAATACTGTACTTAGTTTGGTGCCCGAAGGTGTAGCACAAATGGCCAAGGCAGCAAAATAACAACGCTTGATCATTCATGGTTTATAAATAGAAGGCATCCCATTCTGTAGCAGCGCCCCTTTGTTGTTTCCTATCAGCTGGGCGGTGATGTCACTGGACCGGGGGAAGCCCTTGGTCTGCCGTCTTAAGCTAGTGGAACAAAGCCATGTCGGGGAAAGGGGTGGGGAGGACACAGAGAGGGACAGGGGAGCCCAGCTGTCTGCCTCACAGAGCCACCATTGTCCCTGTGTCACTGTTCCGAGACCTTGTTTCCTCAACTCCCCTCGTCTCACACACATATCATGGGATTACTGAAGGTCTGACTGGCTAACTGCTGCTTCCAGCCACAATCTCAGTGTCTTCCTCAGCCTTTGAAAGACATTGAACCCTGTCTCCACATGCCATAGCAGGCCAGGCATTTGTTCATCCACTTAAGAGTGAAAAAACGAGCAAGGAAGATGTGGCTGGTCAGTCTTCTTCAGTCTGTGGCCCTCGTCCAATCTTCAGTCTTCAGTCTTCTAGTGTGTTGACCTCTCCCATGTGTTCTTCTGAGACCAATGAGCATAGGATTAGAGGTATATTGAATAGGGATTTACTTAAGAACCACAGAGCTTTGGGATTATATGAGATTATGGATCATCTCGATATACTGTGTTGAATATTCTGAGATACTAAGTGAGAGATGCGTAACAGTAAAGAAATGTACTGTTTTTGCATAATTTACTACTACTTCTCCTATTTCACAATTTGTATGCAGGGGTTGACACTAAGGTCTTAGAGCCAGAGGCGCTCTTGCCCAAAAGGTGCCCAGTTGACTGAAAAGTACATTTTCCATTATAAAATGAAAGGTTTGCGCTCAAATTAATGTTAAATCCAATGGATAACTGCAGAGTGACGACACTTTGTCACTTTTAAAAGCCAGAATTAGTGCAACTGCTAGTTGTAAAAAGGTAGCATATTGTTCTTCATGAATTGCACATTCACAGTCACATTCAGCATATGTGACAAAGACAGTTCCATCCGGCAGAGTGGACACAGCGAAAACAAAGAGGCTGGGTATGCAATATTAATCAATACTGAACAACTATGTGATATATTTATTGGCTACAATGAAAACAAGCTGCGACAGTCCTGTCTGTCCTGCCTGTTCCCAGTTCCCAGCACCGGCCAGCAAAAGCCTCCTGTGGCTCGCTTATACGCCCGCCCAGAGCGCGGGAACATTTGCAAGCATCATTGGCTGTCAATCGGCCCAATCTTCAAAAGCTTGCGGGAATCCAGTGACGTCAATCTCAGAACGTCTAACTGGTATCCCAGTCTCAAAAACAGACGGCACCCAAATGGCTAGACTGTCACAAGTGCACCATCTACCCTCACACTGAACACAGGAGCACCACAGGGTTGTGTTTTGACCCCTCTACACTACACCCTCTTCACAGATGACTGTCCCCGCTTATTGTTTCAATTCAATAAAGACTACCCTACAATTATTGGATAACAAAGAATGATGAAACACAGAGAAGAGACATGCAATGATCACAACATAGGCAAAATACAAAACAAGGAAGGACGTGGCCCTTGACTCCAGGAAAGCGAACACTCCCCACAAAAGGACACATGCTTTGCACATGCAGCGTACAGTGAACACAGCACAGGACACCATTGGGACCCAGCTACTGGACTTCAATCATGATGCTTGAAACACGCTCACAATCTATAAATGCACCATGTCTCGTGTGTGTGTGTGTGTGTGTGTGTGTGTGTGTGTGTGTGTGTGTGTGTGCGACTGTGCGTCCGTCTATAATCCACGTAACGCGAGAACCCCGTTCGTTCCACCGACTTCAAATTCAACACACCACCACAGGGAATGCAGTGTCGGTCGGACCCACGGTTGTTCAGAAGTGCCCCAAAAGGCCTCTGCCCATGCTCTGGACAGTGGCCCTCCTAGATCTCCATATATGGAGCTGGCCTGTTCTGACATCACAATATGTTCTGACATCTGCATAGACTCCATATTTGGGCATGCCTGACAAAGAACTCCATATATGGGCATAAAAGGGACACAGACATAATAACTGGGTGGGACATGCATTTCCAACTTGCATCGTTCCAAGTAGACCAACGGTGCCCAACGGACACCGCTCTAGTATCATTAAATATCCATTCCACCTTTTGGAGACACAGGAACATCACACCTCAGACTTCCAGGAAAAAAAATGACTCTTTCCCATGGCTGTCGTACAATTAAAAAATGCTGCTTTTACCCCCAATCATCTCGCCCCAATAACTGACCCACAAGCCTATACGTTTTATATTATTGAATGCACTATATGTAATTTACTGCCGGACATATCTGCAATAATTTATCGATTAACTATATTGACTTTATTTAATTACAGTAGGATTGGTGATATTGCTCTAATTGTTTGTTTTAATTCTTGTTTATTCTTTTTTAATTGTTTAATATTTTGTTATTTTTCTACACGTGCACTAAGGGTCATGTAATTACTATTTGAACAATGACAATAAGTCATACGTTTGCAGCCATGTAGTTTAAGTATCCTTAAGCAAGACATTGAACCATATGTCTGCCTGTAAAATGTGCTGTTACAACTTTTTCTTTTTTACTAATAAAGTATTCATCATCTCATTCCAGCCAATCACAATTTGCGTCCTCACCTTACATCATCATACATCATCTCATTCCGGCCAATCACAATTTGCGTCCTCAGCTTCGTCTTCATTGTTTGTGTTTACACAATGTTTGTGTTTACACAAATACTAAAAGCTGGCCATTCATTGTCAATGCACAAACCCTCAAAGCTGGCCATTCATTGTCAATGGCATTCAATATTTGTGTTAACACAATGTGCACAAACCCTCAAAGCTGAACATTGAAGGGGCTAGCGCCCCTATACAAAACTACTTGCTGAATGCCCACTTGCTCTCAATAAGGAGGAGCAGCTCAATGCTAATTAGGGTTAGGGTTAGAAAGAAATCTGATTGCATTAAACAACGTTAAACTCACTTTGCCACTCAATTTGCCACACACACACACACACACACACGCACAAACACACACACACACACACACACACACAAACAGACAGACATACAATATATGTATATCTATATCTCTGTCTGGACCTATGATATGGTAGCTGTTTAGATTCTGTGTTGATGTCTATTTGTTCCCTTCTTTGAGGTTAAATGTTTTCTGTACCCATCTATAGTTATTTTTATTTTATTGAGCCTCTACAAATGTATCACTGTATGAATCACTTTGCTTCAGCTTTATCAGTGGGCAAAGCATCATGAGTTGTCATTTTGATGTGCTTTGTCATGCCGGTCATATGCAGATCTAATGGGGGTCACATTTTAGAAGCCAGTGGTAACCTCTCATTTGACTTAAACTAATGTAAGGTGCATCGAATGGTATTGTGCAGTAGGTATGTGATGATGATTATGATGATATGCGTAAATATGAATGAATTCAATTAATTAAAAGTGAGAAAATACTAATACACAGGTTCCATCTCACTTTAACAAAATGTTGTGGACTATTCGTATAGTTCCTTAACCTGACTCCGCCAAGGCTGCCTTGATCCCGCCTCTAGCTGCCGCTGATTGGCCAGGCCGTTTTGTGGCCGGAGCATCTAGTCTGCCTGAGAGTTCCCAGATGGGAGCAGGAGGGGGGAACCCAGTGTACTCTCTGCTGCCCCATCTGGCGGAGTCAGGTTAATAGTTCCTGGCCTTTGGCCCAATACATAGGTCTGGTCCAGTGATTATCCCAGCAGAGAGAGAATAGAGGGTTGTAAATCATCTTCTCCATCTCACCCAAGACAGCAGGGCTTCCGACTCGGCTGCCACCAAACCACTACAGTAGCTCTTCCATATTTTGTTTCTGGTCTTGGGAAAGAGGCAGAGGCTGAGACAGCCATCAAGGGAGCCATCACTGTGAATGAGAAACCGGTCTTATTAGAGTGACACAGTCTGTTACGTGAAACTCTGTCTAGGTGCACTGAGTTCAGGCAATTGTGAGGCAGCTTACGTGCAGGTAAATTGGCTATTCATGTCTCATTTTTCCTGAAGGCTTTCTCTTGGTACGAAGGCCCATTGAATGAAAGGTAATTTCAGTAGTCTCATTATCCAGATATGCAATGTTTCAATTTTAGAAGAAATTCAACTTTTCTATTATAAGACCGTCCTTTTGTTACTGAAGTAGTCGATCGTTCTGTAATTTTAGAGTATCCTTTCCTTGCTTTAGCTTCTAATGCCTCCTCTACATTCTGTACATCCTGGTCTCAAGGGCTGCGATCTTTGGAGATGAGTAGGCTGCTTTGTGCTTTGGTTTCAGGTATTTGGCAGGCAAGACACATACAATATATATGAAGAGATGTAGCCTTTGTTTCTGAAGGATTAATTGCCAATTGCCATAGTGCTTGGACATTTTGGTTCCATGACATCCCTCTCAGTTTACCCGTTAAAACCGGGAAAGTATCTGGGTCATTTTCTTTTTCTTTTTTTAATACTGATTTAGAAGGCATTCGTAGAATCGACCTGGATTAAGAGAGGTAGACATTCATTGGGACGGAGCCATGGTACAGCAGCTCTTATCTCATTCTGGGGCCCAAATTTCACCTCTTTGGTGTTTGAAAAATGTTAAATTGAATGCCCAAGCCCCTCACGCATGGAATCATCTTCAGTTGGTATTCAGACTTCTTCCATTGGGACAGTTTAAACTTATGACATAATTTTGTTGTTTTTGATTGTGTTTTCTCCTTTTGTTTAGATTTTGTGTAAACAAACACCATTGGGAAAAAAAAGACCCCAGTGCTCAGTTTATCCTCCGAGAACTAAATAAATGAGGAAAAACTAACAAAAACAAACTGTATACTGTATACATTTAATCTGATACACTGACAAGATGAATGTTTTTCCTAACTCAAAACTCACTTTTGGGCTGTAGCCGACAAGTCAAGAAACAGTGCTGTACGTAACAGATGTTCTGCAGTACAACATTGGGGGCGGGGGCACCAGTGGGTGAATGGCTAGTGTTCTCAATGTCTTCACAGCATCTACGCTTTGATTCCAGCCTGTGCATGTGTTACAGCGTGGCGCAGCTCTATTCTCAGCTTCCTGAGTGAGAGAGAGACACAGGCAAAGAAATTGCCAGTGCCATATGTAATGCAGCAGCAGAGGGCAGCAGGATCTGTGGCAGAGTGGTGTCAACAGCCTGTGACACTGGGGATCGCAGCAATGATCTGACCTCTCTTATTGTAAGTCACAGAACCGTAACTAATGGGATTCCAGCTATGAAAGGATTATTATGATACACTATACCTCACCTTTGTACACCGGCTCTCCCATTTTGCATGCATATATTCTTTATCAATTTGACACACTTTGTCAGTGGCAGTCGATAATTGTGCCAACCTTCCTTCGGTGCTGCCCCTGAAAATGGGATTTAGAGTATATAGACGTTAATGTGATTCATGGGGGAAATGTGGGCATAAGGGATTCAGGGTGTCAACGGTTTTCTTTTTTCTTTTCTTCTTCCCTTTGAAGATAGTCTCATCGCTGAGAATATTAGTTTGTGGCATGCCTCAGAGGATTGCCATCCATTACGATTTTGCTGGGAAGACAGGGGATTAGCACCAGCTGTAGGCAGGAAGAAAGGACGAGTGCTGTCTGGAGTCTGTGCAATTTATTTCTTGAGGAAGTGCCTTGAGGAGAAGCCTCAACATAAACATCCCCAATGTGATTGGGAAATAATATCATGTTTGAATGAACAGAGACAACAGAGACACTTTTTAAGAGTCATTATCTTTGATGAGTTAGTCAATCTTATGTTTCCTGACATATTTGTGTTCATTATGATGATGCTTTCCTAAGTGTAAGAGGCACATTAAGAAAATATGATTGACTCAATCACACATACTTCATTTGTTCTCCAAGTAAGGAATGCCTATTGCTGCTCTGTACTCGTCGCATCACAGAAGACCTTTGATGGTGAGCTCAGGTCCAAATGGTCAATTTCAGAGTGGTATCCCCTTCTCTTAAGCACAGAGTTCTCTCGTTTCTTTATGCTTGCTTACCTCCCATCCCCTCACTCACATCTGTCAACACTCAGGCTTTTGTGAAGGGTTTGAATGCCGTGATGAGTGAAGGGAAAAGTGGGAGGACAGTGGGTAGGGATGGAGACACAGCATCACACTGGGGAACCACAATGAGAATTAGGTCATTCCCTGGGGCCGGTTCAATAAATGATTAGAAAGAAAACGCTTCAATCTGCCCCTGTTCTTCCCGTGCTACCATCCAACGCTGTGCACTCATGGAAGAGTCATTCATCTCTAATGAAAATTCTTCTGAGTGGCCCTGCTGGGTCTGCTTAGAAAAGACACTAGCTCCCATGCTAACCCTTGTCCAATTACTGCACCACTTCTCTCTCTGTTTAAAGGCTCTAGTCTTCACACGCCACTCAGCAATTTTTACTGGGGACGATCTCAGCCAGCTGTCTTTACTGGTCAGAGCCCAGAGGAAATTACCACCATTTCCTGATCTATACACACCACAAATAGCTCCCTTTGTTCTGATTCTTCCTTCACCGGGTTCTAGTCTGAACCCCTAACGGCGTTTAGAAAAATAAATGTCCACATGCTTGTTGTCATGGCAACGCTTGTCTTTCGTTCAGACGTTCTAGGAAGTTGACGATGGTGTCAGCTTTAAGCCCAATGGAGATGAGGGAAAAGAAAATCGACCATCACCCTCTCTCCCCACAAGATAAATACTGGCTTAACGAGCAGTGAACGATACGGTGGTGAAGTGCCCTTGGTCGTGCTTTGCTGATAAATGAGACTCGGGCTGCCTTTAATTGAACAAGGGAGAGATGTGCCGATTGATTCTCTCCATGGACGCTGCGTTGCACACACGACTGCACTGTGTATCCGTTGACCCTATATGTTGATAAATGATGGCAGGTCTCATGTATCAATCAAACCTTTTTATATTGCACATTTTATACATGAATGCGCTGGAATGATTTCATACGTTAAAATGCACTGGAATCTGGGCCGTGGCTCAGCGGTCCAGGCACCTTGGCTGGTAACCCAGTCTGGCAGTGTGCCGCAGGTTCGACTCCCGATCCCGACGGCCTTTACTGCATGTCATCCCCCCATCTCTCTTCCCATTTCCTGTCAGCCTACTGTCTGTCCCTCCATAAAAAATATAAAATAAAAAGCACTGGAATGCATTACATTAAAACCGGGAAAGCATCTGTGTCATTTTGGATACAAGCTCAGCTCACAGCGCGGCACAAAGTGCCTTGTACATGTGCTATTCTTTTTTCTGTGTGTTTGAAAAACTGCGTGAGAAAAAAGTGATTTAGGAGGCATTTGTAGAATTCTCAGCCACACAAAAACAACAACATGTACAGTAAGGGAAATAATACGATGAATTAGAAATGAGCATCAATAATAAAATAAAAACATTCCTAGGTGAAGTTAAGGTTAGAAAGTTAGGAGCCACGTACTGCATACTAAGCACACTCTCTCTTGCCTGATTCCCATAAGCATCATGAAGGCCCTTCTCCTCACAGTCACTGACCTCCTTCTCTAATAGATGTTCCATGGAAACCCAGCGTAAGAGATATAGCCTCGCAAGCATATTCTGCAAGCCCCTGAAAACCACAATGCATGCTTGCAATTTGTTTGCATATACAGTATATGTATTCCCTGTAACGCATTGTATCATGTTACAGTTTCCTTCTGTAATAAACTTTGATTAACGTTTTTCCTTCTGGCCCGCTTTCCTCACACCATGATCTCATTTAGGTATGTGAGGTGAGTTGATTCATGCATTGCTCAAATAAACAACTGTACATACTAGGCCACAATAATAAATTAAATAGCATTATGCTAGTAACAAGTAACAACAAATATATACTGTAGCATTTAGCCATTATCAGTCTTGTTGTGCTGTGCTGTGTAGAGTCTGACTGCGGTGTTAGGATTGCTGATTTTGGGGAGCAGTGGATGTTGTATGTGTCATCTCCTTCACCTGTTGTTGCACCACCTCCTTCCTGCCTGTACACAACACAAGAAGTAGTCCAGACATGGAGTGTAAATAGTATAGATGCTAACCAGGTTGATGTCACTACTGAGGCCAGAGTACAAGCAGAAAACAAGACATTTGTGGTGATGACAGGGACTTCCTGCTCTCCCAGAGGAGCGGGTTGTGGTGCATTTTTGGAGAACCACTGATTATTTCCCATTCAGCAACACAATGTTGGATGTCCAGCTGATGGCCTCCATATATGGATATATCGCTGATGACACGAGACAGCCAAATATCATCAATGTGCCCCATAGTGTTGTCAAATACTGACTTTGTGTTAGTTAAGACTTAACTCTTGGATTGAATTGAATACTTTTATTGAGCAAAAAATGTGTTGAGCAAAACATTTTATATCTGAAGCATAGTTTGGCGTCGGGGCTCTGCCTTTATTAATTCCCTGTAAGCATGGACATTTTGTAATGAAATAGAATGACAGGGAGTGAAATAAGGACAATATAGAAACGGAGTCTACAGGGGGATTGCGAAACTTCATAGGGCTGTGGCAGACAGGGAGACAGAGGCGGCAGCAGCAGCAGAGCAGCAAGGCGGAGAAGTGAAGAATGATCAGATAGGCAGGGAAGTTTAAATGGCCCGCACTGATCAGGTGAAGGGTGCATATGACTTGTTGTCACCTGATCAGGATTTGGCGCGCTGCCTTGAGTTGTGGGCTGGCCATCACATATCTTGCAGTGATGTATATACAGCTCCATCTCAATGAATTAGAAACCAAATCAAAGCAAACCTGGGCTTCCATAACACCTCAACAGTGACAAAGGCTGATCACCTCCATGCCACGCCACATTGATGAAAAAATTAGTTCAAAAGTAGCCCAGACCAAGTATTGACTGCATACATTAATATACTTTTCAGATGGTCGGCATTTCTCGTTTAAAAAAAATTGATTTTCATGAGCTGTATGCCATAATCATCAAGATGAAAACAAAAAAAGGTTTTAAATACTTCACTGTATGCACAAAAAATGATTTTTTTACACAATATTCTAATTCATTGAGATGGAGCTGTATATACAGAACAGCTTGATGTGATCAACTCTGGTAAAAGGCCTTAGACGTGTCAGATTCTTTGCTGTTTGGCGTTGGTGGTTGCTAGCCAAGAGCGTGGTGCATTTATATAGCGTAGTTATCTAAAGCGCTTTATACATTGTGCATTTCATTCACCCATTCACACACTTCATACATTCATACACCGATGGCAGAGGACACCATGCAAGGCACCAACCTGCACATCAGGAGCAATTAGGGGTTCAGCGTCTTGCTCAAGGACACTTCGACACCAACTCTGGGGGAGCTCGGGATCGAACTGGAAACCTCACGGTTTTCGCATCCGGCTGTTCTACCGGCCACTCTACCCCTGAGCCACTGCTGTGTGGCTTTAAGAAGGATGGTTGTGGTTTTGCACTTGGGGAGGCATGGTTTTTGGCCCAAAGGTGCATCATAAGATGTTTTGAATTGTTGATATGCACCTTGAGTCACAACTGGCACACCACTGCAGTTTTTGTGCCATGATTTTGTGACAGAAAAGATCACAGAAAACAAATCAATCAATGTGACAATATGAAACCAACCAAATCAGAATGTGCCAGTTATGCAACGTCAGTTTCCTGTCAAGTCCAAATTATTTTCTTAGATGACAAAATCATGGCACAAAAACTGCAGTGGTGTGCCAGTTGTGACTCAAGGTGCATATCAACAATTCAAAACATCTTATGATGCACCTTTGGGCCAAAAACCATGCCTCCCCAAGTGCAAAACCACAACCATCCTTCTTAAAGCCACACAGCAGTGGCTCAGGGGTAGAGTGGCCGGTAGAACAGCCGGATGCGAAAACCGTGAGGTTTCCAGTTCGATACCGAGCTCCCCCAGAGTTGGTGTCGAAGTGTCCTTGAGCAAGACGCTGAACCCCTAATTGCTCCTGATGTGCTCACTGTTTAGTTCCTGGTCTGTATCTACATATTCTGTACTTTGGGGTTAATAAGAACAAAGCAACCTTTGGGCAGTGAAAGTATTAATAATTGCAAACTTTATCTCATGTGTATATAAGTACAAACCTTGCTCACAGAGGCAGGACAGGTTGGTAATCGGGTTATGATAATCCATCTCGTCAACAGTGCAACTGAATGCTAAACGAAGGCTTAGTTCAACGAAAAAGCTTTGAAACTCATAAATCTGAAGGATTAAGACAAGTATCCTTGACAAAAAGACATTTTGAGTGCACCAGTGCAGCACCCACAAAGGTGGAGATGATTTTCTGCTCATGAGGATAGGATATTTAACACAAACACTGACAGCAAGAGGTGTAAAAAGCTACGCCTCTTTACTTACCCCTCAAGTATGACGTAAGAGCAAAATGGCCACTGTTTGAATAGTCAGTGCATGTCTGTAAATGACTTGCAGTGCAATGATGATAATCAAGTTGAAGTTTGAAGGGGAGCAGCAGTTTAACCAAAGTTCATTTCGTTATCCCAGGAGAATGCTGTGAATGGGAACTTGAATTGCAGCTCTCCATGGGATCATTATTGGTTCTACAGTACAGTATGTGTCTGTAATGCAGCTTTGCAGAACATAAAAGGCAGCCTATTGAATTTACTTATTGTGGTTCATCCTACACAACGTTGCTCCGCGGTGACGGAACGTCCTTCTCCCTCAGACTGCAGATGATTGATTACAGGCATGGCTTGATAATGTAGATAAAATGCTAAACAAAAAATGCAGATGACAAAATGATAATCGCAAAATGATAAAATGTAGTACTAAAAATATCTCAAAGTGCAATGACATTCAAGGTCTGCCCAGAACGTGAGATACCTCCAACTGCCAGACACTTCTCTTTGTTGCTGTAGATTCTGGATACATTGATGTAGGAAAATGTAAATTATGAATTTCATTATCAGTAGTTTTCTCTTTCTCTCACACACACACACACACACACACACACACACACACACACACACACACACACACACACACACACACACACACACACACACACACACACACACAAGAGAGAGATAGATAGATAGATGATGGTGCTGATATATGTACTTCCAGGATATACTCCTGGGAATATTGGGATATCCTGTTAATATTTTCTTTTATTTATGACATTCTGTTCAATTTATACTTTTTTGTGGGCTTGACTGTGTTTCACATTGTATTTTCATGTCTTTTTGTATGTTCACTTTGTATGAAAATGTTACAAATCATTTCAATGGCCTATCAGGTGATCACTTGACCTGTGCATTGCATTCATTGAAATTTAGATGGTTTCTCTGTTGTGCCAAACCAGGCTCGGCCGGCCCAGGCCTGCCTCGAACCTGCCTTGAATCTTAACATTTATGTACGCACATTCCCACTAGGAAGAAATTCCACTTAAACATTTTCAAATCAGCCTCATAGTGGCGCTATAACAGGCCAATTCCTGTTTTTACCTATTACTGCACCGATCTATCTACAACTTTGTATGCGCCCTCCCTAGAGGCCAAGGAATAACCTTTGCCCTGCATTTTTTGCATCTGCCAGTTATAGTGCTAACCTGACTCTGCCAGATTGCGGCAGTATTGAGTTCACAAGTTCCCTCCTCCTGCCTGCATCTGGGCTCTCTCAGGCAGAAACGATGAACCGGAAACAGCGGGACAAAAATCTGATATCTCCATAATAATTTCGAGTAAGCGGCCGTATATCACTCTGAACAAAACTGGTTCGGAGTCGTCTCTGCCTGAGAGAGCCCAGACTCTCCCTTCTGGCTGCATGGAAATGTTGTCCAGCAGGGGGAGTGGTTTCACCAGGCTATTATAGTGCCAGGCTATTAAAGAAATGCAAAACGCATTTCTTTATATTACTCGCACAGATTTTATCCATAAATCACGCAACACTATCTCTATACTCATGTGTTCAACACAGATCTGTTTGATTTTTCATATATTACTCCTACACATTTTGTCCAAACATCATAAATGCTATTATCCTGTTTTGTAATGTGTGCACGCTTGCCTGTGCATTTCAGATGGGGGGAGGTTGACCTATACCTAATTTCGGAGTGGCAGTGTTTCGATTTCGGAGTGTGGGGCTGTTCGTAAAGGCGGACGTCGGAATGGTGATATTTCGGAAAGGTGGTCCGTCGGAATGCCAGTCTGAAGAAGAGCAGTGTGCTCAAAACGTCGCTCAGCCCACTCAGTTGGTACCAAAAATAGATGTGCAACATGGAGCTTACAGTGTGCAAATATTTATTTTGTTTCTAATAATATGTCTAACAAGGCACTTTGTTCATTCATTGAATGAGTCACAAAGCATGTGTCGTACTTTTGGACAGTGTCCAAGAGTCTTTGGACATTCTTGATAATAATCTTGAGTCAAGATGATTCAGAATGTCCAAAGATTCAATGAACACATGTATGTTAAATTAATTGGAGGATAGGTGAATCACAACCCATAAAATATTCACTGTCTCCTGGCTGGGAGCAGGAGTACCATGGAATGGAAACCTTTACGTACTCAACAGATGCTTGCCAACCACATTGGTTAGTCAGACAGAGGGACTTTGCCAGATGAAAAATAAAGTAGCAGGATTACAACCTGTTGCGTCTGCATGACCAGACAGTGACCTGGTAGACATGGGAAATTCTTCTGTCTGTCATTCTGTTTCTTTTTATCTCTCTGTCTACAGTAGCTCTGCCTAACATGCAGTCAGATGCTTTTCACCTGATAATGGAATTGGTTTTTTTTTTAGCTGCTAATACGTATGTACTTTTACTTATGCAGAATTCTTAATGCAGGACTTTTGTTTGTAATGGAGTATTTTGTATATCACATGGTGGCCTGTGAGTTATGTGAAACCACAGCATAGAATACATTTGGACTCGTGTGAAGTGAGGGATGCCTTTTTGCTATTTTTTTTTGCTTTTCTATGAATTCTCTGGTGCTGTTTCAATTGACTGTTTCTTATGAAGCTTTTTCAACATTGGTTACAATTGTAGTGTTTCTTTCCTTTATCCATCCTGGCTTGTTTCTTGTATGAAACGAAATTTGTTACAAGATGTATTTATGTCGTAATTACGTCTTACGTTGTAATTTACTGCCCTAAAGAAACATTAAAGTTCATATACTTGGTTGGCAAACGATTAACGCCATAAGTGCCCTAAACAAACATTAAATGTCTTCGCAGAAAATAGCTGATCTACAATCGTTGCTAGTCAAGAGACGTTGCTAGTCAAGAGACGTTGCTAGTCAAGAGACTCGCAACGTGATATGTTGTCAGCTTGAAGATCTGCTATTTTGCGAAAATGTTTCTCCCAGAATAGGGATAGGCCTACTGGGGTCCAGGTGGTTAAGTTGTTAGGTAAAGTTGCTGCATTCAAAGCCAAACTGGAGCTCGGTGGACGTCATGTGTACTGTACAGTGGCAAACTTTTTAAATGAAGAACGAACAAAGCAGTGAAATTAATTCATACAAGTTACAGCTTCAGTTAGAAAATAGACTCATAAATATATATCTAATGAAATAAAGGAACATTTCAGATAACAATAAACATGTAACAATAAAAATGTCCCCATTATGTATGTAAGTATAAAGAGTAAAATTATATATGGATTGTGGGTTAATAAATTATATAGGCCTACATACTGTATATAGTTCTATCAATTTGCGACGATCGACTGAAAAGTGTCACTGCAGCGCTCCAAGCCCATTCTCCAGGGTGGTGGGCAGGAACTTTACCCCTAAACCACCCGGACAGGGCTATATATTACTGTTTTTCTTTCTGCTCTTTTTGAAAGGGCAATGTCAGATGTCCTATTTCTCTCTCTCTCTCTCTCTCTCTCCCTCAGTGTACCTGCTGCCTTTAATCAGGCCCACCGTATCCATACTGAAAGAGACTTATGCTCAGCCTGTTCCTGGAGAGGAAACCTGAGGATGAAGGTCTCCCCAGGGCCTCCCCAAGCTATCCTGGAACGTCCCCCTACGACATGATGGGTGAGTCTTCTGTTTGCTCTCTCTAGCAGGTGTGTAGTTGATGATGAAACCATATGAGCAGAGCACAACAATGCGGGACCGGATGGCATCTTCTGTAATACCAATGGAGAGGTGTGCATAGTTGAGATGCATGACACATCACTGGCCTTGATCTTTGACCTCTTACTACCAAAGTGCACACAAGAGAGAAGAGAGAAGTGTGTGAACACAGAGCCACCGAGTACTAAACAAAACAAATGGCTCTTGTTTGGTCTTCCTTTCTCTACTCTCGTGTGTTGCATGCACTGCTATCCTGGCCAAGACTCCATTGACCAGATATATAGTATAGTTCCAAAACTAACAACAAATAAGGATACAACACAATTTGAAAACATAATTGTATGTGCAAAGGCCTTTGGCGCATTAGATGTTTCACAAAAAACATTTGTCTTAAATGATTATTTGATCTCTTCACCTTAGGGTGTCAACATAGAATTATTGCATATTTTAGATTTTTAAATGTTCCTTTTTCAAATAGTGAAATATTTCAGATTATAATTATTTTAAAAACAAAACAAAACACAGATGTTGTAGCCCAGTGCATGATTATACAATTCTAACAAAGAGATGCCAATGATCAACAAAATAATATTTAAGTTGAACCAAATGAATTAACAGTTGTGTAATGGGAATAAAACTGGCTAAGGAACAACCATTCTAAAAAGGTGAGGTTGCTGAAGACTAAAATATCTTACACCATGGCAAGAGTGAGCATAGCAACAGCAGACATGGTGGTCATCCTGCCTCAGCAAGGTCTGACAGGCAGAGATTTTGAAGCAGACAAGTGTTTCCAGATGTTCTGTCCAAGCACTTCCGCAGAAGCACAAAGACACGGGCAGGGTTGAGGACCGGAAAGGCAGTGGTTGGTCTGAGGAAAATGAGTGCAGCAGATGAAGGACACATCAAACTGAATTCCCTTCACGAGAGGAAGATGTCCATCAGCACCATCAGCTCAGAACTGGCAGAAACCATTGGGAGCATAAGAAACTCACCTACTGTATGCATGAAAAGACAACTATGGTGTAGAACATTTGGCAGCAGGTGCTCTCAACTAATGAGTCAGAATGTTGGCTCTAACAGAAGGCAGATTTTGATCCATCATGCAATACCATCAGCGAGGCATCCTTTTGCAGCATTATGACGCCAAACATAAAACCAGTCATAAAGCACTATATTCAGCGAACAGAAGGACACGGAGTCCTGCAAAAGATGGTACAGTATGGCCCCCACAAAGCTCTGATCTCAAAATCATTGAGTCAGTCTGAAATTACATGAAGAGACTGAAGCCTAAATGATTTGCGGTATTATGTGCAAATTTGACTCCTCCCGGAAATACTCACAGGAGCGAAAACATAATCCATCACCCAACCTGTCGAGGATAATAAAACAATACAAAGGACATGGAAAAAGACATCACACAACAGATAACAGACACAAATGAGCGTGAGGAACAATACTTACTGTTATTAACAGTAAGTAATGAAAATAAAACAAGAATAGTATGATTTCCCTTTTTTCAGTCTGTGTTTTATTCCCACTCCCGACCCTTTCTCCTTACACATGTATGTATTTTTAGGATCCATGCATCACACATGTGCTTAGACATGTCATGCCTATTATCGCGTGACAAAAATAGTCATCTGGAAAGAGAAAGACCGCTCTTCCAGCATTTATGTTAATGTTGGCATACTGTAGGCTGTGTATAATTGCTACAAGGTATGTCAGATATAAGTGTAACCCTTTATGCTATAGGTTCAAACGCTCTGTGTGTCAGCTGCATAAGAGAATGAGCTCAATGTGGAACATTTGTGGTTATTAAAATGTGTGACGATGAGATGTGCATGGCCGTTGTCGTGTGTGTGTGTGTGTGTGTGTGTGTGTGTGTGTGTGTGTGTGTGTGTGTGTGTGTGTGTGTGTGTGTGTGTGTGTGTGTGTGTGTGTGTGTGTGTGTGTGTGTGTGTGTGTGTGTGTGTGTGTGTGAGCGACTGAGTGAATGTGTGACTCACACAATGTGGTAATCGTACATGGGTCAAGTTGTCTAAAAGCTGAAACACACCAAAGCTTTATAGGGTATTTTAACGTGTAACGTTGTTCAAGCTAGACTGGACACTCTAGTGTTGTATTACCTGTTAAACGACTGAACTGAGGAAATATGTCCAGATGGATTCCTCATCTCCAAAGCTGACCCGGTTCCTTAGTTCCAGTTTCCTTGACATGGACATCTGACTGGACTGATGGTTGTTTTTTATTATGATGTATTATACTTGTATTGTTCCCTCCAGAAAATACCATTGATATATTGCAGATATATTTACTACAATCCTGCTGATACAGAATTATTCTGGTTTTCATCTATTCGGCATCCAATTTAGACCTAGGAGAGGTAGTTAGACGCAAGAAAATAAATCTTGCAGTAGACTTCTAGACCAGTGGTTCTCAACCTTTTCTGGATTAGGGCCCACTTGAAAATCCCCAAAGTGTTTGTGGCCCACCCATCTGACCACTCATGGTCAGATCAGATGTTTGTTTTAATGATCTATCCCGGCACCGAGGTTCCAATGCCGATCCCGACGACCTTTTGCTGCGTGTCACTCCCCGTCTCTCTCTTCTGTCTATAGTATCTACTGTATACTATCAATATAGGCAGGAAAAACAAAAACATCTATCAATTGATTGGATCATTGAAACTAACAGTAACAAAGTATACTTTAAGATCCTATTTATCTGTATCACAATGGAAACATTTCTTTCAAGGTTCTAAAGAAAGAATACGACTGGAAGTCAACTAGAAGTCCAGTATTACAGTAACTGCAAGAGCCACTGATTTACTCCTTGCAACCTGAGGACCAATGTTTCTTGTCTCTACTGTTGTGGGGAGTCCTAATAGCATGGTACTTAAATAGTTCAGTAAATCTGTATGACAAGCAGTTTAGATGTGGATATTAGGGGACTGGAACAATGTGATATACCATAATAAATTATACAATTGATTAGTAATCAATATAAGTCGGCCTAAGTATAAAACATATAAGTAAGTCAAAATCAGTAAAGTAATAGACTAGATTGCACCGTGATAACTAAATTGAATGTTGTATCATGTTTTCATTCATGCAAATGTGAAGATGGAACTTGTACTGTACAGGGGGTGTGGGTGGGGTGTTTTTGTTGTTTTTTGTTTTGTTGTCCTGTTTTTGTTTTTTGTATCATTGTGGAAAAAAGAAAATATGTATGACACGTTTGTCCAAAAAAAAAAGACTAGATTTTGTACATTCAGTAAAATATTCACTTGCTTTTAAGTTCATTTTGAATTAAGGTCCTTCCCAGGAGCATGATGAATAAACAATCTGAAAATGCGTTTTCAAACTAATAATCAATCAATCAACACAGAGCCAAAAGCAATTCCATTTTTATCCATAGGGGGCGCCGCAAATGCAAACTAGAAAAAGTGCCCTGGCACAGGTCTCCACCAGGACGATAGGAGTGTGTGTGATGTTTGGCAAAATGTTTAGGAGTAATATAAACATGTTTTTGTGTGTGTGTGTGTGTGTGTGTGTGTGTGTGTGTGTGTGTGTGTGTGTGTGTGTGTGTGTGTGTGTGTGTGTGTGTGTGTGTGTGTGTGTGTGTGTGTGTGTGTGTGTGTGTGTGTGTGTGTGTGTGTGTGTGCGCGCGCCGCAACTTGGCCTGTTGTAGCGCCAATGACGCTGATTTGAAAACTGTCAAGTGGCATTTCTTCCTCAGCCTAGTGGGAATATGCATGCACAGTTTCACTGCAATCGGACGCTGCGTTGAGGAGTTGTGGCGATTTGTACAAAATGGGTACAAAGCGGGCTACTCCTGAAAACTTTAGAAGCCAATCATAGCCAATCAGGATGGATTATGAGAAATCAAACAAACCCTCTTGATCACATGACTATAGAGATAATGTGTACCGATTTGCGTGAAATTTGGATAAAATCTGAAGGAGTAATATTAGAAAATGTGTTTTACATATGTCGGCCTCCTGGTGGCGCTATAAAGAGCAGATGTGAAAAATTCCAGGCAAAGGTTTTTCCTTGGTCTCTAGGGAGTGTGAATACAAAGTTTTACACAGATCCGTGCAGTTAGAGGTAAAAACACTAATCGGCCAGTTATAGCGCCACCATGAGGCTGAGTTGAAAATGTTCCAGTGGCTTTTTTTCCTCGGCCTAGTGGGAATGTGCGTGCACAATTTCACGTAAATCACACGATGTGTTCATGATTTGCGGCATTTTGTTTGAAACTGAGCACTCCACTCTGAGCCAATCAGGATGGAGTCTGAAAAATCTGAAAGACGCGTTTCGTTGAATGGCTCTAGAGAGACTGTGTACCAATTTGCGTGATGTTTGGACAACATCAATAGGTGTACTGCCCAAAAAATTGTTTTGCACAAAGCGGCCTCCTGGTGGCGCTATAAGAGGCCAATGTGAAAACCTTGGGGCAGAGGTTCAGCTGTGGCATTCAGGGAGTGTGTGTGCAGAGTATGGCTGCGATCAAGCCAACGGTGCCGGAGATTAGCTGTCCACGGACGGACGGACGGATGGACGGACGGACGGACACACACACACACACACACACACACGGACGGAC
The DNA here is from genome assembly GCF_951216825.1 of Electrona antarctica. Lineage (NCBI taxonomy): Eukaryota > Metazoa > Chordata > Actinopteri > Myctophiformes > Myctophidae > Electrona > Electrona antarctica. The sequence goes on along the minus strand of NC_136793.1, from coordinate 34,828,245 downwards.
GGATGGACGGACGGACGGACACACACACACACACACACACACACACACACACACACACACACACACACACACGGACGGACAGATGGACGGAGTGCAAAACATACTCTCTCCCCATGCCTTCGGCCTGGTGGAGACAACAATGTAACCGTTTGTTGCAGAAAAAGGATTTTTTTTTGGGGTGATAAATCCCATCCAAATTACTTACAAATGTTCACAGGGGTGACGTGACAATTGGCTAGCAAAATTAGTGGGAGGGGCCTATATTAGCGATTGCGGCAACCACATTTTGCAATTTTTCAAGAATTGCATCTTTCTAGTTACTGCATGTCTTTGTTCTGTGTGGATTTACTCATGACACAAACAACAGTTCCAATTAATGTGAAATAATTGTGTGAAAGACCTTTACTTAAAGCGCCACTATGTAACCTTTTTTATGAATAAAATGTAATTACCGTATGTTAATACAATATGACTTATACAATTGGGGTGGTTTACTTTTGTCCTCCTGCTCTTCTATTGAGACATTTAGATCGACATTTAGACATGTAGAGGTCATGTCTCATCTAGTACCTCCGGTCCCTAGGGTGTGAGACAAAAAGAAAGATTCAATTGCAAATAACCCACAAGTCTTGGTGCACAGGACTTAATTTCCATTGTGATCCTCTCACATAAACAGAAATGAACTAACTAAAGTAAACAAACTTACATAACAAAACATTACTCAATAACATTGAATAAAACAAAATAAAACACAGGATAAAATATTAATTCATTGATGAATTTATTAATTGATAAATAAATGGATAATACTTAGTATAGTAATTCACACCTTGTCCAACCGCCATGATTTTGTCAGATATTTAAATGTCCTCAAATTAGTAGTTCATTAAATTTCTGTATCCAGCCTTAGGGACCTTTCCATGAATAGTCTTTGAACCATGGTCAGCCTGGACAGTGTGACCACTGATTCCACTAGAAGCAAGTTGAGCTCTTTGAAATGGTTCTTACCTACTGTATGTAAGAAGAACTCCTAGGCGTAAGAGCCAGAGCCTATAATTTCATAAAACCATGAAGTCACTGTTGTGGGGAGAATAAGGTTGTGCTGTCTGGGTCACTGAGCATTACTTGTAACTCAAATGATTGAGAGCTCCCACAAATAAAGCAGAAAACCTTATGAGAATGTCTTGACTCACTTATAAAAGCACCATGGTCTGACAAGGCAGACAATGGTTGCAGCATATACTTGATTAACCATATATGGGTCTTTTTTTCCAAGACCTCATAGCCACTTAAGAACAGAGGTCCTATCCATCATTGTCTTTCAATGAAACATGATCCAATTCTCCCCTTTCATTTCAACAAAGGACCCTTAATACCCGTGAATGGAAATTAATTTTCCAGTGGCAATATAGCTAGCAGTGATTTGTCTATCAAAGAACACAAAACGCCAATAATTTTCCTTTGAAACTCCCATTCTTTGAGCACAGTCAATCAATTTGGTCCTCCCATTGGGCCATAGATAAATACATTTGATCCAATCCAGGGCTCGTCATTCATTTTAATGAGCCCCTGAAATGATCCTCCTCTGTGAGCATGTGTCACTGCTCATTTCTCCTCACTGCACCATAACCACCGTATCCTTGTTCCACAATAAACAGTACGCGCCCATAGCTTCCTTCAACACAATTTAATCTGATCTGGAAGTGCAATGGCATAAGCAATCACAGTCATTGCCATGGTTTATTCGGCAATGTTTCTGTCAGCAGCGCTGAGGGCCCTGTTGTATTGTGAGTTAGAACGAGGGTGAATTCCGTGTGATGGTTCCAGAACTGCACTCTTTCCTGTTTGAGATGGCCAGAAACATGAAGCGATGCCTACTCATCACATCCTAACATAGACATGAATAATGGTCCTGTCTAACTATACCACTCACAGCCCCCAGCCTACAGCTTCTCTCTACCTTCTGGGAGGCAGGGTGCATGCTCGGGTGGCTCAGGTTCCCCTGGCAACCAAATATTTAATCTTGTGATGCCTATAAAAACATAAGCTTTCCATCGGAGGGATGCTTTATGAGTTTTGGATGGCCACATTCGAACAAAGGCTGAAATTCTGGCGCTGTGATGTAGTGGCGGTGGTGGGGAACCCCTGGTGGCAACACAAGCTGGGCTTCTCCAGATAACAAACTTATCCCCCTGGGGCTCAACAACAGTCCTTTATTATATTGCGTGTGCATGCATACAGTACATGTGTGCGTGCAGTGCATGCATGTGTGTGTGCATATGCGTGTGTTGCGATCATGCTCGTTTAAAGAAATGCTGATGCGAGTACACTGCAGGCATAAAAAAAAAGATGGAATTGGAGAAGAGATCGTAGTGATTTCAAACAAATGCCTATTTATAGGCTTGCAATTCCAAAATGAGTATCTTGGAATTGCTCCACATACTGGACAAGGTGAGAGCACTTCACATATTGGGTTGCTTTGTTCTCTCGAACACTCCTTGTATTGTTGTGCTGTGAGGTCTTTTTTCCTGGTGGTGATGATGTGTTTTGTTTGAGGCGTTGTAAAGAATGATAGATGTTTTACTATAGGAAATAATGCTGTGGAGATAAGATTAGTTTATGTGCATGGCCTCTTCTGAAGTTTGCTGTCAGAGGTGCAACTGCTCACACAGATAGCAGTGATTCACTTTGTCAAGACCACAACATGTCAACCTATTGAGAGCGATAACATTGGAAATATGTCCTGTTGAAGTTTTCAAGGTCAAATCCAGACTTTTCTTCTTGTTCTTGTTAGATTTTGTTTTCTGTACATTTACAACAAGGATAATGGTGAAATCTATATTTATACCAATGACTGCATGGTAAAGAAAATCAGTAGCATAAAGTGTAGGGTTTTGTTAAACATATTTATCAGGATTCAAACTGAGTCACCAGAGGTTGTGACCTGAGAATATTCTGAGGAATGTTATGACCTGAAATGTCATGATCTTTTTTTATGAAAACAAAACAAAGCAAATAACGCTGAAAACCCCCAATAATGGAGGTAGAGCATGTGTGTGCATCTGTAGGGGGCATGTCTTGCTTTTTGCTCTGCTAAGTCAGACCAACATTTCAGGAAGCATTAAAAACACCCTGCTATTAAATGATCTTTAACAGGCATATGAACTGCATAACAGGCCTCTTGCATGACTGAACCTCGTTTTATTGGCTAATATAACCCCTACCCAGTATGCACAATGCATGGAGGGTAATTATTTGTTTCATCAAATGACCATCTGCTTCAGCAGATTGGGTAGTGACTGTCGTGACACCAATGACATGCACTAACAAGGATGATAACAGCCTGCAATGCCAAAAACAATTTATCCAACTAAAGACTATCACAAGAGATTCCTCATACTGAATTGAATATGGCTTAAACTCCTCATTTAGGTTTGTATTATGCTGATATAAATTATCTTACATAAAATGTTGAACAGTTTGGCTTCAAAAACATTTTGTGTGTGTGTGTGTGTGTGTGTGTGTGTGTGTGTGTGTGTGTGTGTGTGTGTGTGTGTGTGTGTGTGTGTGTGTGTGTGTGTGTGTGTGTGTGTGTGTGTGTGTGTGTGTGTGTGTGTGTGTGTGTGTGTGTGTGTGTGTGTGTGTGTTTCGGCGTCAACATATGTGTCACGTGGTAGTGGCTGCCATACTTGTTGGCTTGTCTGGTTTGTTTACATTGAGCGACTATCCGGTGTGCTTGTATACGTTCTTTTTTTAAACTGACCTCACAATGGTGGAGACTTGCTCAGTAAATAAGTGCCACAGCAGGTCACGTCGAGGGAATGAGCCAGAAAACGGAATTGGATTTCAGCTTTCCAGCAAGGAGACAGCATCAAGGAACCCAGATTGACGAGTTTACAAAAAGACGTAGAATGGCTTGGACGTAGAATGGCTTATGGCGCAGAGACATAACGTTCAACAAAGTATCTAAGCACAGCTGTGTTTGTTCACAACATTTTCCTTGTCCTTGTAAGGTATTTGGGCCTGACGTTCTTTCTATCCATCCTGGTGTTGGTTCACTATGTTGTCGCCAAGAACGAGCTCAATATTTACAAAAACATACCACCGTCACTCTATTCTGAGTGATTTGGGCTAGAGTTTAAAGCCCACAAGAATGGCACCACTAGCTATTCAGACGCCGCCCCCCTCTTGGTGACGTACACGTTTGTACACCCTATTGTCCTTAGGGGCACAGAGCTTGCACCTCTTCCTTTTCTGTCCTTGTTGTGGGGAGTGGCTGGGGCATTCCTCCCCAGACTGGCAGAGGCTAGTCTGTGGGGAAGGTACTTAATGGCGCCATGAATTAGAGAAGTCACCAAAGCTTTCCCAAACTCTGCCAAGAAGAGTCACCTCTTCAGATGATTCCTCTGATTCCAGGCTGGGTTCAGCTGGGAAACAGAGGCACATACTGTACAGACAGAGGCTACCAGATACAACAGCTATTACATAACCAGGGGAGCATGCCTTCCCAATGGGCATCGTTCCCAACTGGCATCTGCCTAGTCTATCTATCTATAATCTATAAATTCCAAAACCATCTGTCTGTCTGTCTGGTGGACAGACAGACGGAACAGACATTGTTCCGAGCATAACTTGGGCACCGTCTAAACGATTGACATTCAAACTTGGTTTGTGTGTGTTGCTGATGACCATGGGGTCTGTGGAGGACACACCCAATCTCTGTGTCTGTGGGGGGGTAGGTGTACTGTGGGCACGATGCAGTTTTGGACATCATCAGGGAGCTCCATATTCGGTCGCTCGGTCATTATGGTACTGACTACAGCACTGTGTACTCTGACAATGAGTACAACGGGTACTCTGACAAGTACAACAGGTATTCCATACATTTGTGGGGCATGCATTCCCAACCTGGATTGTTAACTGACTTGCATCGTTCCTAAGTAGCCCGGAGCCCATTTATAAATCACCCATTGATTGTAATATCTAACGTTATTACTTGCGCAAGCAGAGCGCGCAAGTACTGTAATCTGGTGCGTATGTTGGTGGTGTCGCTCGGCCAATCAGGGACCAAGTATGTATGTCGGTGGCGTCGCTCGGCCAATCAGGGATCAAGAACAGCGATCGGCTGGGTATGTACAGTATGTCGGTACATTCCACCAGCCAATGAGAAACCACTGTTCTCGATGACGTAACTAAAGTACGTTTCAAAATTGGTATAAGGTCACTCCACCAGGCAATGAGGGACCACTGACCACTGCTGTATTTCAAACCTAGACAGCAGCAGAGAGCTTTAGGATTCAGAGCAGCAGTCGTACCAGCAGTGGTGAGCGCACCTCATGGCGTGCTCTGCTTGCGCACAAGTAGGCCATACATGGCCTACTTGTGCGGAATGCGCAAGTTGGCAGCAGTACTGTGGCAACAGTTACCGCACCGTGTACAGCAAGTACTCTGACAGCATAACTACTCTGTAATACTTTAACTCGGTGAGGCATGCATTCCCAACAATATTGTTCCTGTCTTGGGTTGTCCCCGTCCAAGACTTCTGCAGCTTGTGGTTCTTGCTTGTCTCCAATAGACTGCAGGCTGAAGGAAACATAAAATGCTGCTGAATGGTACTGTGTGTGTACTGTAAATGTCTGTGTTACAGGCCTGTGTGTGCATCTTTATTGTATGTGTGTTATCTCACTTATGTGTGTACGAGTGTCCATGTACAGTTTGCTCAGCAGCACAGTGAAACCTGACCTTGCATTTATGGCCGGGAACAGCTTCACAGGTGTGCTGCAGGACAAGTAAAATGAGGAACATGATAGACGTGATCGTTTTACATTATCCACCCAAAGTTTAGTCAGCGCTCTGCACAGACAGATTTCTGTTGTAATGACCTGAGACTGATGAAAGAGTTCAGCCATTTGTCACATCCAGCAGCTGGTGAATACAGTGATGTCTCGACTGGCACTCACAGAATGACACAAAAAGGTGAAGAAGACAACAGAAGTACAGCCACATCAAACAATGAGTCACATGATGCTGTTACAACAACGTGACTTTTTAGATACTCTTAGTCATCCCAGTCATTTTCATGGATACTGGGTACACTCCCATGTTGTAATTGTGTATGCAGGGAGTGTTATAGTAGTGAGATTCTACTCAAGAGAAGACCATAAAGGAGAACATGAATGCTTGATTTTGTGTGGTTGCAGATATAAGGGAAGACCATAAAGGAGAACATGAATGCTTGATTTTGTGTGGTTGCAGATATAAGGGAAGACCATAAAGGAGAACATGAATGCTTGATTTTGTGTGGTTGCAGATATAAGGGAAGACCATACAGGAGAACATGAATGCTTGATTTTGTGTGGTTGCAGATATAAGGGAAGACCATACAGGAGAAAATGAATGCTTGATTTTGTGTGGTTGCAGATATAAGGGAAGACCATACAGGAGAACATGAATGCTTGATTTTGTGTGGTTGCAGATATAAGGGAAGACCATAAAGGAGAACATGAATGCTTGATTTTGTGTGGTTGCAGATATAAGGGAAGACCATAAAGGAGAACATGAATGCTTGATTTTGTGTGGTTGCAGATATAAGGGAAGACCATAAAGGAGATCATGAATGCTTGATTTTGTGTGGTTGCAGAGATAGGAGGCCTAAAGGAGTATTCTGTACCAACAGTTTTATTATACCTTAATCTGATGAAAGACACCTGTCTTTTCATAATGTCTCATTACTTTACTTTATATTTTTTTATTATTATCCTACGATTTTGTAACCCATTTTTGGAAGTTGTAATCCTGGGATACAATACCCTCCCTCTGCCAACCTGGGGAGAGCCCCGAAGTCCTCGAACTGAGCAGTGTTGTTTTCGTCGACTAAGACGAAAAATGTTCGTCGACTACCTTTTTTCACTGAGAAAAACTAAATAGAAACTAAATGAAAACTAAGCTACGATGACTAAAACTAAGACAAAATATACTGTATCGACAATTTCGTCAAGAAATATAAACTAGACTAAACTGTCAGGAAGGGGCTAGTGGACAAGAGATCCAGTATTAATCTCTTGTCTTGTCTCTCCAGTAGTAATTTTACACGTGGTTGCATGCAAGACTATGACTAAAACTAAAATAGAAATTTGCTGCCAAAAACAACACTGGAAGTGAGCTCATGCTTCTTTAAATGCATGGGGAGTGAGCAGGCTGCTTCTTATCACCTGACAGGGGGAGTTAATTTCCCCGGTAGGATGTTAGCACGTTAGCGCTACCAGTATAGTTAGTGAGAAGATAGTATAGGAAAATGAGGCTGGCCGGTCACTGCCACACGGACACCGGTCCGGGAGCATCCCACCTGTCTACCTATACTAAAGAAAGACACATGTAGAAAGTACTGCCGAGCTAGCCAGATGTATGGAGGATTGAGATGAGACTGCTGCTGGAGGGATCATCCGAGGACGACTTAGAGAGATTGTTACACAGTTCTACAGTTAGCATGCAGTGCATCCACTCTAGATGCACTGCATGCACATTTACTAATACTTCAAATTATATCCTGCAGCGGAAGTGAGTGACTCTCTGAATTGCGTGGCGAGCAGCTCTAATCACCACAGAATGAGCACATACAGTACTACTACTTTGTAGTAAAGAACACAAGGGACATCTGCCATTCAGCTGAAGAGGGAATGTAGGTCACTATTCCTCATGGCTTTGCTGAGCATGCCGTGATTAAAGACCGCAATCTATCACCTTGTGATGCCTACAGAAAAAGGAGTAGGCCCACTGGCGCTGAATATGGATGAAAACTTTGAACGATCCATCCCTTGGAATCTCAGGACCCTCAAACATGCCATGGTTCATAGATTTGATTGAATAATAGTGTGATGTGTCGTCACATGCAGGGCCCTGAATTCCAAGCGGGTCCCCCAGCTGGTCAAGTCAGCCTGGGCCTAACTGTAGAGATTGTGGAGACTCAAAGAACCTTGCCCTCAACCCTTTGCATGGTCAAATGCTGGGGCTTGCTCTGTAGTCGATGAGCCATGTGATTTGATATCATTTACCACCCAGAAGCTTAGGCCTGCTCCCTCCACCCCCCAATGCCTGCGGCAGCAGAGATTGGATTACCCAACTGCCAGTCAATCATGTGGGTGTTGATGGCAAAGCCCAACATAAAACATACCAAACAGATGGCCGGCCAATGCCATGAGCGTGCATCCCCCCCCACACACAGCCCCCACTGCCAGTCCCTTGGTAAAGAGCCTGTAATCTCCTTAGTTTTTTCCCCTGCCTATTCCTAATTTCAGTACGTTCATCAAAGCAATCAAAGCTATGTTCCTATTTTTCACAGCGATACAGATCATCTTTGCTGGAACATCAAACCTGATCAGCATTTAATTATATTCACCAACTGATGGTAAAGAATATGTGAAAATGGCTTAATGACTTTTTTTGCTCATATTAATCCGGGACTTGCTTAAGACAATAGCATGCCAGTGGTGGGATGAGTGATGGGGTCTATTTTGGGGCAGGACATCGACCCCCGAGAGCTGAGGGCAGGGCAAAGCAGGCCGGGAGGAAGGCAGAGGAGGAGACTGGAGGCAGGAGCAGGTGTCTGTGGTGACATCTGCTTCACTTCACTAGGGAATCACAAGCACCCTTCAGCTATACAGCACTGACAATGCCATTGAAGTGCTCTGGCTTCTTCTGAACAAGGTAGACTTTTGTTTTCTTTTCATGCATTTGTACGAGCAAAGTTATGAGGCATACACCAGCTGTTTCATTTTCAGTTGTTGCTTATTTTGTTTGTACGATGGTAATTTATTGTTTTGTGAAATTACGTGCAAAGCACTTTTCAGGGTTGTTTTGGGTAGTTGTGTAGAATTATTGATCTGCATCAAACTGTTTCTGAAAAAAGTGCCTGGTTTCATTTGAAAGTATTAAGAGAATATGACCCATATCTTTTTCAAACATAAAAGAAGGGAGGTTCTGTTGGATGTCTGATCTCATGCAATATTGATGCTGTCATGCCTATCCAGTACCCATCAACCCACTTTCCCTAGGACACTAATCAAGCTGACAAAACCACAATGCCACGATGCAGACTCTATCGATCTGCATGTCTCGTACTGGCCATGTTTTCATAAATTGTCAAATTATGCATAGTTTAGGTGGGTGCAGGTGTGTGCCTGCTCACGCACCTGCACACTTAGCACATTGGCAGTATTCAATCAAACTTTCTACTGATGGAGGTGCATTCCTAAAAAGGGTTTGCATGTGTGCTGTGTTTTACCCCTTTATTTTCATTGACTGGGATTAGCAGATTAAAACTCTTAGGCTCTTAGCTGTAGTTTTACATTCAACGCAGAGGTTTTTCAGTGCAATATGTTATTCTGTGTGTGCAGTGTGATCAGACATTGATCTGAGAGAGTTTGCTGTGTGCTTATCAAACAATGGATTATAATAACGGGATGGTGATATGGTGGCATGTGGCGGGGATGACGACCATGAGGCGCTGAGTGAGATTTGTGTCGAATTGAGGTGACGGATGGTGTGTGAGAGGTGGGGGGGCTTCACTGAAGCCCCTCATAGAAATTCCAAGCATGCCTCCGGAATGATATTGAATCCCCAGCCGATGTGTGTGCTGTGAATAAAACCTTGAGAAACAAACAGCCATTTACAGCCTCCTTGTCATTTATGTGTTTAGTTGAGATGTGGTATACAGCAGCATCTTGTAATACTTACTCATGCTTTGGCAAGTCCAGAAAGATTTTTATCGCTGTCAATAAATAATTGAAGTGTTTGTCAGAGAGAGATGGCAATAGAGAAATACAAAGATGGATATGATTTTACCATGCAATTGCCAGTGAAGCTTCTTTTTCTTTTGAACTGTGTGTGTGCGTGCGTGCGTGTGTGCGTGCGTGCGTGCGTGCATGCGTGTGTGTGTGTGTGTGTGTGTGAGAGAGAGAGAGAGAGAGAAATAGAGTAAGACAGAGGGAGAACAGAAGCTGTCAGACACTTTAATATATAATGTCAATTCCGTGAGCGAAAAAGTCTGCCATTTGGTTTTATTTTATTTTTATATTTTTTAAAGAACAGCTTTTCCCAAAGGTCACTTAGCCCCCAGTCCTTCCAGATGTACTTTTAGTACCTGGAACTTTTAATGAGCACAGTGCACACTGCACTGCAGCCATATTAATGACTTATAGCCAGTCTGATCTGTGCTCTCGCTCACGCAGGGCTTGCTCTTTCTTGCGTTCAAGTCTAAGGGTGTGATTCCACTCTCAATTTCAATCTTTCTTGCTGACTTGAAGTGTCATTTCTTATTTGCCAGCCAGCCAATCAACGTCTCTTAGAGCCAAATGTCAGGAGGTGAAATTGATCCAAGGGTATGGAACGCTTTGTGTGTTCTGGCTGATTTAGATGTCTGTCAGGTTCTAGATGTTATGGATGTCTGGGGAGAGCAGCATGGGGTCCCCTGAGCTAACCTGGAGAACCTAAAGGTTAGAGAAGCGGGCTTGTTATTGAAAGGTCACTGGTTCAAATCCCTATAATCGGCTGGAAAATTTGTGCCTGGAAAGTGTTTGTGAGTATAAAGCTGCCTTTCAGGTGCCATTCATACGCTAGCTTTTAACATTGTGTCCCTATTTTGTGCATGTAAAAAGTTCTCACAGATTTAAAAAAAAGGGGAATAGCAGACCTACAATCAATAATAATAATCATAATTCATTATCACAATGTGACAATTCCGAATGTCACAATGTGTTGTGAGCTGGTAGATCATCTTTTTTCTGCTATTTGTTGTAAGATTTAGTATTAGACCAATTTATTTAGTATTTAGACCAAGAGAAGACACTGATGTACTGTGCTGCACCCAGGTGGGAATATGTGCCTCTGTAGGACTGTGTAGGAGCCTAGGAGGACTTTGCTGTAAAAATAAATCACACTCATGTGAAGTGAGGGGCGCCCACTGTGGCTGCCACATGACGTCAGGGGGGACATTCATTCAATGCCGCTATATGCGTTACGAGACATAAATGCAGTGTGTTATAATATCACATCCGTTTGAAGTGAGGGGCACTCCTATCATCATACATCATCATACGTCATCTCATTCCGGCCAATCACAATTTGCGTCCTCACTTTTCCATCTTCAATTTTCTGCCCTCCCTTTTATCTTCAATATGTACTTTGCTCATCCAATAGAATTGCTATGGGGGGATCAGCCAATCGCAAGCCAATGTTTGTGCTCACAAAAACCCGGAAAGCTGGGCATAGGAGCGGCTAGCGCCCCTCAAAAGACAGTCACGATATGTATTTATATTGGCCACATGTCGTCTCACGCCGTCTTTTAGTGCCCTAAACAAACATTAAAAGTCCATAGACTTGGCTGCCATATGACGTCATTTCAAAAGCCATTCATTGGTATATATGCTCTTCTTCTCACATCTCCTCCTGTCTGTATTTATAAAGACAATAAAAATGACTGCCCACTCCATTAGGAAAAGACTGCATGGTCAGCAAATATATGTTCAAAAGAAGACTGGGGGAGGAGGGGGTCCCTGGCAGGAGGCTTGTTTGTGGAGAGGGGGGTCTCTGCAGACCGCAGCCATTACTGATCTGCCATCAGCCTGTCTGGGGACAGGATTAGGAGGATGAGTGTTGAGGTGAGGTTTAGATACAGATAGACCGCCTGGACCACCACACATGCAAACAAGCGCATTATCACCACAACTAATTTACCTAAGCATCACCTAACACATGTCCTAACAGGGTTTGATCTGTCCCTTTATCGGCTCAGTACAGACTAGAATGTTTTGTGATTATAGAAAGCATATGATCGGAGCAGTTTATCGGTATAAAACCGTGTATGTTATAATGCAGTGGTTTTCAAACTTTTTTGCCCAAGTCACACCAAGTAAAAATTGGGTCACTATAGGATCACTACAGTAAGTAAGCTTCAGTAAGCTTTTTGAACAGCAGCACAGTTTATAGCTATTTAAAGTTTGGCACCAAGTTCTCTTCTTACTGAACTTGAACTATAATTTAGTGTATTTTTAAAGCTCAAAACTCCAGCTCAGAATCACTTTATTGCCGAGTATTGAGTTAATTGAGTTAAGGTGCCGCACTGCCGCATGTCAAAGGAATGCACAGGGAGGTGCTGAACACAGGGAAGAATCAGATGTGAATGAATTGCAGTCACAAACTCATAGTAGTAGTCAGTGAGTTTTATTACAGAAAATTAGCAACATTTCGACATAGCAGTCTTCATACCCTGAAGAAGACTGCTACGTCTTTTCATTTCTTTTGTAGTCCCAAAGGGAACAGGGATGATCAGAAGCTCACTGTCACACGGAGGTTGTTGCATCAGCTTCCACAAACTGAGCGAGGCCGGGTGAACATCCAAACTGAGCGAGGCCGGGTGAACATCCAAACAAGTTGGTCCAAGGAAGTGTAACTCCAGAATTTGACCTTTCACTCCAGTAGGATTAGTACCGCTCTCCTCGGGTCTGTTCATAGTCAAAGTAAACACCCTCATTTCCTCTGGGAACACATGTTCCTCTTGAAGACCTTGACTGTAATGTCCTCCAGTTTTATGTGCGTTTCAATAACCTTGGTTGTATCAGTTAACAGTGAAAGAGTACTGTAGTTTGAAGAGAAACTGATATCCGTAACCAAGATGAAAGGAAGTTAAATGGGGGATGAGCAGAGCTGTTAGGGAAATGTGCTCTTCTTGGATGGGGTGAAACGAATGTGTGTTTGCGCACGCACGCACACACACACACACACACACACACACACACACACACACACACACACACACACACACCCCTCAAGATATGAGATTTAGCTCCCGTTTGAATATGTAATGAGGTTTACATGCATGATGAGCTGCTTGGTAGAACCCTAGCGAAGGAACTATGATCCATGTGGCTCACTCAGACTTTTGTGCTGCCAAAGATAACAGAGCAAACAAAGCCTGGGTGAAGCCTGCAGGCAAGCAGGCAGAGGAACCCCACCATCCCCCTTCACGCACACATACAGCACGCACGCACGCACACGTACAGTACACACACACACACACACACACACACACACACACACAGACACACACACACACACACACACACACACACACACACACACACACACACACACACACACACACACACACACACACACACACACACACGCACATCAGTGGTAGCCTCCTCATATTTGATTGGTGATGGTGAATTAGCCCCGACTCTACCGTGGCATACCTGTAGGCCATACTCTACCAATGGGGAGTCCATTGCCTGAGGTGTCCACAGGTTATTAGGCTCTCATTTCCTCTTGACTTTCATGTCTGCTTTGATGACTAGCAGGTGTTTGGGGAGCTGTGTATCTTGTCATGTAACCAAGTAGGTAATTTGGTAGCCATTAGGCCTATAGGACTGCACAATATATAAAACAAATTACCTGCATCACAATATTAACAATCTATTAACAATATTAACATGCACAATAGATACAGTAGACATCACAAAAGACTGCTTGATCTTCAATAAATGGTATACTGTAGTACTTTCTGAATATCAATACATCACAGTCTAATTTCCTTTTTTTTTTTCGGGTTTTAGTACATTTTAACCATCCATGTATAGAGGAGGCTTTTGTTTAGATTTCAGGGACAGGGTTAGTAATGCGCCGAGTCAGAATGGCGATGAGTAGGAATAGCAGGCTTCTGAATGCCGGTGTGGGACTGTATTGCTGGTGGTATATGTTCATTGTCAATAGCATCTGTAGCCAAATGCAACATTTTCAACTATGTTGTTGAAAAGGAAATATAATCAATTTCTTTCTTTTAAAAGTGTGTGTTTTCAGTGTGTACAACTATGCATACAGTAGGCTATATTCATTGTCTGGGTTCTATGTTAGCATCAAACCTAAAGCAGAAAGCCAGTATGTATACTTCAATATTTGTTTACTTATCGCGAGTCATAGTCATTGCAATACACATATTTTCCTAATATTGTGCAACACTATCTGTACATGCACATTGACATGATTATGAGGTGATGGTCAATTAGATTTTGGCACTGTATCTAATGTAGTTGATATAGCTGAGATGCTTTTGTTTTACTGTAGAATGGATAGTTTAATACAGTATATTCTTTCCATAATCCAGCGTTATTTGGATGTCTGCCTTTGTTTATTGTGCATATACCTTCAAATCAATCAGATAGCCACATGTAGAGTAAACCTGATCAGATTGTGTCCCAGTCTCACTCCCATTACAGGGTGAATTATTATAACTAATTAATTTGACCAGTATTCAAAAGCTAATTTTATACATTATTATGTGTCTGGCAACTCAGCTTTTGCCATCTGAATGGCTTGCTGATTAAGCAAAACCCTCCCATCTGGTCTAAATGCTATTTCCTCCCTTCTAAGTAAAGCAAGAATTCAGAGGCAAAGACAGCTGCCATTATTTTAATTTTCATTGGATAAAAAAATGTGTATTTGAAAATGCAGTGAATACATAGGAATTGGTCCAGGGACATATCATGGTAATTGGAAATCCTTTTTCTACTTCGAGATGAAAGAATGTGAGCATTATACAAAGCCAAAGGTGATGTGAATGTACAGTACATAAATAGTATCAGTTATGGTTATAAAAGGATAGAGAGATTCATAACCACAGGGTGTTGTGTTATATCTAGGCCAATGTAATCCATTACTGTAGGCACAGAAAAATGAATGACAATAATTATGTGAGCAGTTACGATAGAATGGTTTAAGGCATGGATACGTACCGTACCTTCCCTAATGCCAAACAGCTTTTATTGTCCAGGTATGTGTACGTTTTTCATATTGACTACTGAAATGTTGCATCAAGTAGGGATGAATTCCTTCCCAGTGATTGAAACATAGTCGTGCTGCGTCAGTGTGGTGGGTCAGATGTGTTGTAGAAATTGTGATAGTGTACACATAATATTTGCAGCTCCTGGCTGAGTAGGGGAAGAGATTGACAAGTTAAATCTAATCTACAGCATGCAGCCCATTCATGAGCATCCATTAGCCACAGGGCTTAATGTGCAGGATGTGTCTCCTACTTCTTACCAGCATCACATGATAGTTTAATGGCTGTACAGAGACAGATTACTTTTGCACTCTTTGTCTCTATTTTTAACTTAAATGCAGTATGGTGTAAGATGAGCACCTCAGGAGTCATTAGCAGTTACAGTAGAACAGGTACCTTGACGGTACTTACAGCGGCATCAGCAGTTTCATTTATAGCAGTACAGTAGCTTTGGTGGATTCTTCCAGCATACAGTATAGCCTATATATAAATCGATTAACACTGCAGACTGAGACAGCACATGTACTGCAGAAGTCCCATTTCTTTTGCTGCATTCTTGGAAGTCAACTGAGGGATCTTAGTTGTTTATTTTGTTTGTTGTTTTGGAAAGACCAAATTATTACACCCTTTAGTAAAAGAAACAACTAACATCCCTGCATGCATGCGTGCATGCATTTGCATCAGTGGCAGAAGAAACTTAACCTGACTCCGCCAGATGGGGCAGCAGAGAGTACACTGGGTTCCCCCCCTTCCCCCCCTCCAAACGGCCTGGCCAATCAGCAGCAGCTATCCCGCCTCTAGCTGCTGCTGATTGGCCAGGCCGTTTTGTGGCCGGGCATCAAGTCTGCCTGAGAGTTCCAAGATGGGAGCAGGAGGGGGGAACCCAGTGTACTATCTGCTGCCCCATCTGGCGGAGTCAGGTTAGAAGAAACTACCATGTACTGTATATTTCAATAACATATTGGGGTCCGCTTTGAGTGACATGTTTTGGCTTTGTCATGGCTCCCATTCCCCAAAGTTACCCCTAGACCCCCAGCCCCCCAATACCCCCTGCTGCTATGGGGTATATGTCTGTAAATTGATCCTGACAGAGAAGGATTCAACCAGAAAAGATCAAGAGAGCGTTCACCAAGGGCAGTATTTCCCGCCAGTGTCAGGTGAAAGTGACATACAGTATGTGGTTGATAGCATCAAACTAGAGTAGACCATGAACAATATATCGGTTTGTCTGATCGGTACCAGAAATTATGCAGCCAGATGATATTTTTACCATTTTCAACCAGTAATCCCTACTTTTTGGCGTGTAAGCAAACGTAGGCGAATATCGCAAGATACAAGATTTTGAAAATATTGTGGTCTAGTACTATACTCTCTATCGAGATCAGGATCAGACCCGAAAATCTGGCACCGGTTGGGCTCTAGAGTGAACTACATTACTTGAACTAATATACAAACACCAGCAGACACAGCCAGCGTGGATGAAAATATCAGGTAGCAGTGGTCCTGCTGTGGACAATATTAGTGAAATACCAGGTCAAGTTATCTTTGTTTATTCTGCACGTTACACTTGCTGGTCCATGGAATTCAATTAGTGATGTTCTGTTTTTCTTTCCACCATAATGTTCTAATCTTCTACGGTGTCCCTGTGCAGTGGTTGTAGAGTGTGGAGGACTGATGGTGGTGGTGGTGTGAGTCGAGACATGCGGCTGACAGCCTTCTGCAGCCTGCAGTCCCCTGCTGGACTTGAATAACATAGTGACCTACTTAGAAGGAAGAAACGGATGAGAACGCACGCACGCACACACACGCGCACGAGCACACGCGCACACACGCGCACACACGCGCACACACACACACACACACACACACACACACACACACACACACACACACACACACACACACACACACACACTTTCACAACCGGGACTAATGGATAAAATAATTTCCTATTTTTTTTGTGCCAATTTTAAGAGACACATTGCTGATGGGGAGATAGAGAGACAGAGGATGAGAAAGAGAAGAAGAGAGAGAAACGGAGAGGAAGAGAAAGATAAAATTTGGGCCGAGCGACAAAGAGCAGAGAAACGAAGCAAGTGAAAGTGAGAGAAATGGAGAAGTAAAAATATCGAGTGGCACGGGGAGACACATATATTGAAAGAAATCGCAAACGAGACCGAGTGAATACATTTCTTGTCTGACATATAACGGCTATCTAATCACGGCAAATAGAAAGGACCCCCTGAGGCATGCTGGGACCATTTGGCTTGGCGCTCAGAGCTGGCATTGGCACCCTCGCTCATCTGGCCCTCTGCTTTCTCTGGAACTCAAGCTAAAGACCCCAGTGGTGGAAAGAAACTAAATACAACTACTCAAGTTTTGTACTTTTTTGTGTTTTTTTGTTTTGTTTTTACTTGAGTATTTCCAATTTTGATACTTATACTCCACTAATCTCAGAGGCAAATATTGTACATTTTACTAGCGACCATTTATTTTTGAAAAAGTTTGACAAATTTAGAAAAAAATATATTACTTGTAACAGAGTAATTTTATATTGTGGTATTCCTATATTTACTTAAGTAAACAAGAATTGGAGTACTTTTTCCACCAGTGTAAGCGCCACACTGAAGGGCTGGGAGGTTGGGGTGGAGTGGCGAAAGGGGGATGTGTGGGGGGGACTTCAACTCGCTACAGTCAAGTGCTGTTGGCAACCAATTAATGAGAGCAGTGAGGGAAGGGAAGCGGTTGGTGGGGGGCACCTAGTACAGCGCTTTTCTCAGCCTCCCGTTTCCATGGGCACGATAAGCTCTTTGGGAGGGGGGTTGGGCTTGTGTCACAGATGTGTGTGTGTGTGTGTGTGTGTGTGTGTGTGTGTGCGCGCGTGCGCGCGTGCACGCGCATTTGTGTACACACAGGTGTGTGTGTGTGTGAGGAGTTGGAGTTTGCAACGGGGGGAGGGGGGGGGGTGTAGGTGCTATGTGTAAAGAGTGGAACAGGTACGGACTGTTATGATCCCCGTGGTTCTAAATGACACCTTTGTGGTTTTTTTAATCAACTGCTAACTTTACGACCTGACGCCTTTTTGCTTCTTCAGTCTGTGCCCGTTAGAAACCTCTCCTCTCCTCTCCTCTCCTCTCCTCTCCTCTCCTCTCCTCTCCTCTCCTCTCCTCTCCTCTCCTCTCCTCTCCTCTCCTCTCCTCTCCTCTCCTCTCCTCTCCTCTCCTCTCCTCCCCTCTCCTCTCCTCTCCTCTCCTCTCCTCTCCTCTCCTCTCCTCTCCTCTCCTCTCCTCTCCTCTCCTCTCCTCTCCTCTCCTCTCCTCTCCTCTCCTCTCCTCTAAAAGCGGCACTCTGCCACTGGATCAACTGCCAGTGAAGCTGCCCTTAGTTTGGTTCCAGCTCAGTTTCATTCACACAGAACAAACGCCTGCATTATTCAGTTGCAGAACAGTCATCACTCTGCCAGACCACAGGGTTTCACCGTAACACACTTTCTGACTGCTATATTTACTGTTAGTAGTGCTGGATTACATTTCATTGCAGTGCTGCTGCACTGCTGAACTAATTTCATGACATGGACCATAATATAGCTCCATAGAATAGAGTACAACCAGAATAGAACCGAAAATGATAATAATATATTTTAACAAATTATTCAATGAGAACACAATGAAAATACCACAAAACACAAGTATATAGATATATCAGAACATTCATAATACAAGAGTATTAATTTAGTTATGAAAGTATTTTCTGATCATATCTTTTTCAAAGCTCCTGAATCAACACTGTAGAAAAAGTATGATACTGAGAGGACATGCCTGAGAATGGAGAATTTGCGCTACAGTCTAGTAACTCATCTCCTCTGCTCTCCTCCCTGGTTAATGGTCAAGTGATGATGTTGGTAAAGGTCAGATAGTGGTCTATGATATCAGTGGCCATGCTTGTGTCATTAACACCCACTGTGTGGAATCAAATTACTGCTAATGACAGTGGAAAACGTTATTGTAGGTTACAGGTCATGGGGTCATATACGACGCCATACGACAGAGCTAGTCAGTGACACTGTCAGACGAAGGTTGGGATTGATCCATGCAATTCCTATTTCCTCCAATGGCGGCCATTAGCCTAGTGGGGGTGTTATCTCCAGATGCGATTTCCAGTCTGTAATTGGGCCCTAGACGTGATATCAGTTGATCTATACTGAATCAATGTGTGGAGTGCAGATTAATTGAGCACCAGTGTTTATGATTAAAAAAAAAGGATCCCACTGCAAATCTGTCTATGCAGACACATTCAATGAAAAACACAAACCATGCAAGGTACCAACCTGCTTATAGGAGCAATTTACAATTTAGGCATTTAGCAGACGCTCTTAATCCAGAGCGATTTACATTAAGCAATAACAAAAAGCATGGCATACATCACATATATAAAAAGTAGTTTATCATGAAACATGCGTAAGATAAGAACATAACAGTGGAGTATCTATGTAAACTATACACTATACTATATTATATATTATACATGTGTACTATAAAGTGCTATGACTACATAAAATGCAATTCTAGTGCTGTCTACGTAACATGCCGTTACGTAATCAGCGTAATCAGTAAGCAGTTTAAAATACTATCTAAGTCTACAGTGCTATCTAAGGGGCTAGGAGCAGTTCAGTATCTTGCTCAAGGACTCTTCAACACAAACCCAGGGATTGAACCCAGAACCTTCCATTTCCCAAGCGACCAATCTACCTCCTGAGCCACTGCTGGCTATTTCTCTTCACACCAGTGAACCACAACCAAAAATTTATTTCTGGGTAGATGCTGGCAGAATTACATTGGAGCAATATTATTCATTAACCTAATATGTGGAAGAACAGTACAATTATAATATTGTTATTGACTATTACAAATGTGATGCGAGAGTAGATCCTATCGCCAACACGAACTCGGGTCCAACAACAATGGACTGTCTATTAGAAATATATTATTTTATTCTACAGTAAATATCCACAGGTTGACAAACTAGGCATATAGCTAAAGTTCCGGACACTTTATTTTGTATAGTGTAGCTAATAGCTACAGTATCCATTGATATTCTACACAGAACATTTGTTTATAAACATTCTGTCTATAGGTAAATCCCACCTGTTACAGTTACATAATGTATGTATGTATAGATCGAGCTCACCAGTTACATGTCCCTATAGAAATATCAAGTCCTTATAGGTCGCACTCACCAGTCTCAGGTCCCTATTGGACCTCTCACAGGTCACTACTATAATACATCCTGATTGTCCTAATCCATTTTCAGAGTTCAATTAACACAGCTGTGCACCATGATGGGAAATAAAACGTCTGGGTTTCCGAGGCTACCATGATGGCTACAGCAACGACAAACCAAACTTGATTGACTGATTGATTGATTGAATACTTTATTAACACATTGAGAGCCCACGCAATACTGCCCAAAATCACTTTCACCTAGAAAATCCATTCACATTTTTTATAATTCAGCTGACTGTGGAGACACATGCTGGAACTTTTTACTTTGAAATGTTTTATAGTTTCTGAGTTATTTAATTTAAACGCCAAATGCATTCTCAATGGCGAAAACACAAACTTTGGCACCATGTGTAAAAAAAAAAAGAAAAAAAAAGTGTTTTGATTTTTCTGGGTTTTTTTAATTAAAAAAAAAAAAAAAAAAGACGTCCACAGACGTCTTGGGCTATGCACGTGCGGTAATACCCAGGACGTCCACAGACGTTTTGGGCACAAAATGTGTTAACACGTTGCAAAAGCCCTGGTGCTTTGGCCTTGGGGGTGTCTTGAGTGTACACTGTACAGGGTTTGATGAGGTCAGATCAACATATGGAATGTTAGAACAGGTCAGCTCCATATATGGAGATCTAAGGGTGGCAGCAGGGGCAGTGTCTTGAGTGTACAGGGTTTGATGAGGTCCCACTCCCAGGTATGGCCGGGCCTGTTGAGAACTTGAGCCTGTTGAGAACTGGGTTTGAATGGACAGGTATCAGTCAAAAGAGAGACATTGAAGAGGAAGGACGGGTGGGGATCGATCAACATATGGAATGTTCCGAAAAGGTCAGCTCCATATATGGCGATCTAAGGGTTTGAGGTCAGATGTAGAGGTGCTCATCGGCTCCATATATGCAGATGAAGGTGATGAATGATGATGCAGTCTTCTCCATGTATCCAGGGTTTGATGAGGTCAGTGTCGTGATCTTCATGTATGGAGACGGCCATATATGGAGCGTGTCATGAGGCGTTATGGACTGACTGCCATACGTATATGGTGGCGTGACGTGTCACAAGGCGTGATGTCACAAGGCGTGATGGACTTACAACCATATATGGAGGCGTGACTGACGGAGCGACGGGTTTTGCAGGTTTTCATAGTAATCTGCGACATACGGTTGCAATGAAAGTATATTTACAGAAAAACGGGGGTAATTTATTTTGGCAAGCTAGAAGACTTGTCTAGGACCAGTTGCAAATTGCAGACAGGTGCTCTTTTATGGTGGTTTTGAAGGATGGTTTTTGATGGCTGGTGGAATTGGTAGGGCAATCCACATTCTCCCCTGTTCCTTTCCACAGGCCAATTTGGGTCTGGGTGAAAACTTTGCCTGGTTAAAAAAAGGGGGAAAAAAGTGTGTAGAGTGGTTACATTTGGGGTTTTATGACCTCCTCACTCATGTCCGCAGTCAGTGAATGATCTAGAGTCCACAAAAGTAGTTCGGCAAACTGGACATGTTGTCAGTCACAATATCTGGTTGCCTTGATCTGGATCGGTTAAGCACTGCAACCTGCATGGAGATATACTCCCAGGCTGTTGAGACAGCTTTATAACACAAAGAAGTATGAGGGGGCAAAGGTTTACATCCCACTGGACTTTGAATGGATCCACTATTGAGAGTTCCTCTACTAAAGATTAAATGATTTATTAACACGTGGATGTACAGGTGCAGATGGACCAGACTCAGGTTTGAAGTGTAGTCTTTGTAGCTGGCGGCCGTTATGGCTCTGTTCTGAAGTGGTCAGTTGTCACATGGCTTTCTTATGTGGTGGTGATTGTGAACAATTGATCTATAGGGGATACATGAAGGTTGGTCTTAACACCTGAACCTGGGTTATCAACTTTAGCAGTGGCTCAGGAGATGATCTATGTAGGGGATACATGAAGGTTGGTCTTAACACCTGAACCTGGTTTATCAACTTTAGCAGTGGCTCAGGAGATGTAGGGGATACATGAAGGTTGGTCTTAACACCTGAACCTGGGTTATCAACTTTAGCAGTGGCTCAGGAGATGTAGGGGATACATGAAGGTTGGTCTTAACACCTGAACCTGGGTTATCAACTTTAGCAGTGGCTCAGGAGATGTAGCTGCCGTCTACAGTCTGAGAGTCAGAAGGTTCACGGTTCAATCCATGGCTTCTCCTCCTGGCTGCATGTCAAAGTGTCCTTGAGCAAGACACTGAACCCCTAACTGCTCCCGATGAGCTGTTTGGTGCCTTGTGCATATGGTTGCCTATTGTGTAACAGTGTTGCGCCATTGCGGTGTGTGTGAATGGGTGAATGAGTGGTCTGAAGACTGGTAAAGGTGCTGTATAACTCATAGTGATTCACTGTGTGGGACCATGGGAAGGTTTTTCCGAAGAAGTTCCAAACACAGTGATTGAAGAGGGAATTGGCAGCAAGTGTCCCATTTAACCACACTTAAACCCAATACTTGACCATATTTCCATGGGCTACACTAAATATCCTCACTGAAAATAGCTGATCTTACTTGATCACAAGGCATCACAACGTGATATGTTGTGAGCTTGTAGAGGAGCTGAAGGCCCTGGTGACTTTCAGGTATATAAGGTCTCCCCTGGGTGTAGTAGGTATCCATTTCAAAGACGGTTACAGTTGTGTTGGTAATTTAGTAGCATAATGCTCTAGTATCATCTTCCACAATGAACACTGAGGGCGACAGGCAGTACAGAAGATCTGTCTGTCTGTCTGTCTGAGAGGGGACAAAGCAGATAGTTCATCACAAGAGTACGGAGGTTTTACAGCAGTTGTGTTCGTTCAAGTAAGTCAGGTGTGGATGTATGTCGAATAGCAGAAATAGCGGATCTACAAGGTCACAGCGTGACATTTTGTGAGCATTACAGATTTTCATTGTTTCCAAAATGGTCAAAAAGCAATCATTTATTTAATCTATAATGTATTAGAATCATGTAAAATAATTTGAAAATACTTCATAGGAGGCCAAGCAGAAACATAGCCTACTAGACATTGATTTATTGAAATATCTAACCTTCTTGAGATGAACCATCTCATTTTCAAAGGGGTTCTTAAGGTGCAAAACACTGAAAAACATCAAAAGAAAGAAAGACATAAATATACATACCTTCAACCATCCCCACGCACCACCATACAGCCCACCCAAAATATGGACGCATGGTTACGCAAGCGGTCAAGGATTATATAGATCAAAATCAAGTATTGTATTATGGTATGCTACAATCTAATTAATGAACCAGGGTTCATTTTGTACCTTATCCTGTGATCACGCACGCACGCACGCACGCACGCACGCACGCACGCACGCACGCACACACGCACGCACGCACGCACGCACGCACGCACGCACGCACGCACGCACGCACACAGTCGCACACACATGATGGTAGTTATACGAGACACAGAGGTGTTAGTCCAGCAGTTTACTTGATTTCACTGAGATAAATGGTCAGCGGAGCACTGATACAATAATAGGTTTAGGAAGCCAATAGCCTGATATGTCTGTGGACGCCCACGCCAAAGACAGGCTGTATATTACAGGCAGGCTGCGGTCCTGTCCAGAGGGAATTCTTTCGGTATGAACGTGTCTTGAGAGACATGATAGAGGTGATGGAGACCCCCCGATTCATCACATCCCCTCCTCCTTTCCTGCATGTATCGCTGACGGGCGGAAACCTTGTATGTCCAGAACCGTTACGTTATGTGAAATGGAACAAAAGAACCTGTGTTCCAATGCATCCATTCCAATGTAGTTGTTATTCAGTCACAAGCTCTTGTTAATACTTTTCATTGGTTAAATATTATAAAACCCACTGGCAGACGGAACCACTTTTAACCTGGTGCCGTCCCTATGTATGTTGTTAACTTGTTATAGGCGGAAATATTCCATAATGATTAAAAGTGAAAATAGCAGATCTAAAACATCATAACGTGGCACATTGCTATAAGTATAAAATAGGAAATTCATTTATGAAAAAAGAAAAACAAAAAGATGAAATTTGGAGATACAGGTTTCTGCCCGACAGCAAAGGGATGAGCAGAAGAAGATGGCTCTTTGTCTACCTTACAGAGAGGAAGGACGATGCGAGTGAACAACAGATAATATTTCTTTTTCTTTTTTTTTTGTGCCTCATTCCAGATTACTAACTCTTATAAATGGTTTCACAATGCAGCTATAGTTGTTGTTGGGAATGGGGGAGGATAGATGGTTTGGTTGAAAGGTTATTTGACACAGGACATGGAGAATGTATTATGTGATCCGTCCTCGCTGGATGACATGTCATCATGGAGGGGAATCAGCCTGCAGAAAAAGGGGCCCTTCACATTGCATTCTCAGACGAAAGGTTCCCTCGATCAGGCCTCGCTTCACTGGACAGGGACCTTTTTTACTGGTTTCCATCAAGCTTTGCTTTGGAAGCCTTTGATTGGTAGAATCTGGCTACCGATGACTAATGGTAGTCAAGGAAGTATCTTCAGTTTTCTATTTCATGATAACATCGGGAGGTGGAGAGAGGATTCCAATCAAGGGATTGAAACAACCTTGGTTGGGGGTTCCAGTTTGAGGGCAATGGAATGTAAGGACTTTGAATGACGAAATGTAACTTCTGTCCCTAAGTGCAGGGGTGTGTGTCTATATTTCAGATGCACGCATGTGAGCGTGTGCCTGTTTGCAAACGTGTGTGTGTGTGTGTGTGTGTGTGTGTGTGTGTGTGTGTGTGTGTGTGTGTGTGTGTGTGTGTGTGTGTGTGTGTGTGTGTGTGTGTGTGTGTGTGTGTGTGTGTGTGTGTGTGTGAGGTAAGCCTATACACGTAGATTGTCACTCTCCTGCTTTTACACCTAAACCCTCGCACACTAAAGCCTTTGTGTTGTGTCCTGCTGTGGTCTTGCAGAGTTTGAAATTGAGGATGGAAACTTCAGCTTTCAATCCCTAGGACTCTGCTGCATGCCAATGTATAGAATGTATAGGTCTCATTCTATTGGACCTCCCCAGTCAGCCATGCAATGAGATTACAGAACCGCAGCACTTGTCAATCACACAACAGGAATTCGCGCTGATACTCAAAACCTCCTGTCCTAGGCTCCCATGGGACATACTAAAAAGGCAAAAAGATAGGCTGACAGTATATTGAAATTCACTTCTATTCTTCACAACGGAATGAAAGGGAGTTGCGAAATGCAGGAATGGGCAGTCAGGGGGAAAGGGGCTAGAGACAATATCGACAACAACACATCCCTAAACTTTAGCGTCTGGATCGTGAGAGAAACTTCTGCAGAACTTACAGTACAGAAGTTAACTAACCAAGTTAACTACTCCAGTGGTTCTAAAAGTGGGGTCCACAGGGACCCCCAGAGTCCTTGAGGAGGTTAGAGGGGGTCTCCAGCAAAACTAGTTAATATAGCATCAATATCAATTTAACCAGCTTAACCCTGTTTTACACAATTTCACAATGCATTGCAATGTTTTTGAAAAAATACATGAGGTGTGAACAATTTGTTCTTATGGGGGTCACTGGCACAAGGAATTTTCAGATGGGGCTCTGAGTCTGCACATCAACACACATCAATTTGACATGAAAAACTTTGAGAACCACGTCTGTAGACTAGAGGTATGATGTATGGCTCCAAACAGAGTAATCTAGTAAGAGAGTGGTGACACGCTTTGATCTCGCCGCAAAGCGGGTGCCTATGGGCGATAGTTCCAAACATTGCTCCTATGGCTGGAACTATTCCATTGAGATAGAATGAGCACTTCCGCATTCCATTGTTACAATGAGAGTCAACGGGAGTGTCATTACTCTCTTACTAGATTACTCTAGCTCCAAAGCCCTCCACAGTTCGTGCAATATATTAATATTATTTTTTAGATTTGTGCATTACTAAAATGGCTGTTCTGCGTGCGTGCGTGTGTGCGTGTATACCTGTATATTTTACACTATATACACTATGTGTGTTTGTCCCTCCGTGGCCAGAATCTCAACTCCATCACAGAGTATTATGTAACGATTGACAGATCAATACAGACTCTGTAGATGGAGGAAGCAAGAGCTGTAACATGTGCAGATTGAGGAGAGTAAAGGACATCAGGAGGCCTGCTGGAAGCTGAGGTTGAACCAGGGGCACTGCTTTCTTTGCTTCCACATTCAACTCACCTGCTTCCATCTCTTAAAAATCCCAGGTGCTGAACCTGTCTTCTCCTCTATCCCCTCTGGGCTTTCTGCCAAACCTCATGGGACTCTTTTTTTGTAGGGCCTCCCTGTAGAGGGGGGGAGAGAGAGAGAGAGAGAGAGAGAGAGAGAGAGAGAGAGAGTTCTCAAGTGAGCGAGTGTCTGTGGTGTGCATGTGTGTGGGAGAGTACAATTTACTACTGTACTGTGGGATGCTGCAATCAGGTGCACAGGCCAAGGATCCTGATGTATGTCCAGCTTTGTGCTGGGCTTGTAGAAATATCCCAGGGTCATGAAGGGGAAGAATGGAGGTCAGTGGTTTATCTCTCACACAATGCAAAGGTCTTCTACAGAGGAATTCACTCTCTTGTTAGGGGCCGGGCAGGGTCCCCAAGGGGTCCCTCTCATATTTGCCTTTCTTCTTCCAATCAGGAAATCTTGCCTTCCCATCCACACACAATTTTGCACATAAGTCCAAACTTCCTTGACTGTGTGGGCTACTGATTATGTTGTAGCAACAAGCTCTATAACCAAGTCCCTGTACTTTATGTTCTGTTCCATTTTGTTCTGTTTCTGCTGTCCTGCCCTCGATCGATCGATTTACCGGTCCGTCTGTGTCTGTCCGTCCGTGACTGTTTAGATCCTAGTAGTGGATCTGCTTTCCTTCGCATCTTGAATGATGTGTGTGTGTGTGTGTGTGTGTGTGTGTGTGTGTGTGTGTGTGTGTGTGTGTGTGTGTGTGTGTGTGTGTGTGTGTGTGTGTGTGTGTGTGTGTGTGTGTGTGTGTGTGTGTGTGTGTGTGTGTGTGTGTGTGTTGCTTTCTGTTGCTGTCGGTAGTCATGGCTGCCATTTCCCACCTGATGTCATGTGGGAGTCCTGACTGCTCCAAAACAAATAGCCGCTAGCTTGCATAACGTCTTCAGACTACGGCATAAATCTAAGATGACACCATCTGTTAAGGATGACGTAACGTCGAACTAACCGTTACGTCATTCTCCCTTCTTTATAAGGCTACACCCAGCCAAGATCTCTTTGTCGGAAAATAAACTTACAAACGTAACTCAACTTGGTTCAAACCCTTAAGTAGTCAAGACAGACCAGACTTTGTCAGACTCCCATCTTCGATCTAAGAGGCACCCAAACCAAAACCCTAACACCATCTCCCACCATGCAACAGCACACATGAACAAACGTCAATGAAGGAAAAACATTTGATAATAACAAAAACACACGTGTTTCGTATGGATGTTAGATCGACATGGTGGAACGGTGAGGTCTCAACGTGTGGATCTCAGACAATCATGTGACAGCCTGTGACATCATCCATCTATGACGTATGACTCTGAATTTGGTCACGGGTTTCATCATGATTAGAGCCCCATTGGCTAAAGATCTCACAATGTATATCACGTAATTATGCGCAAAGAATTATTGCGACCGAAGGGCACAGTTAACTATGGAATCGTGCATTTCCTGTCCGTCAGTGTATCACTCAAAATCCCCAGGTCTTGTGACATCACATGACATCATCAGTGATGAAGATCCCTGATGTCATAGTAAATGCGACCTACTGTCGCAATTAAGCCCATATATGGAGATCCCTGATGTCATCAATATTTACGTTCTCAACAGGCCCCATGGGCCCTCATCAAACCCTGTACACTCAAGACACTGCCCCCGCTGTCACCCTTAGATCTCCATATATGGAGCTGACCTTTTCTGACATTCCATATGTTGACCTCATCAAACCCTGTACACTCAAGACACGCTCCATATTTTTTTTTGTCAAATAGGTTTTTATTGAGAACAGATTATAAATTGTTGTAGATAAAACATTGTGATATGAATTACATTGTTCTTTTATAGAAGAGAAAGAGAAAATACAAGGACAAAAAAGAGAAAGAAACCCTCAACCCTCCCACCCATACTGCTCAGTGACACCGCATACTATAGAATAAAATAGTAATTTGAAAAATGGAAAACATCTGAAAGAAAATGTCGTACAGTCAACCACATAAGTGGTATCCTGTCTATGAATTGTTTCTACTCAAGTAATGGACAAGGGGCAGCCAAACCTTATCAAATTGTTTCTCCCTGTTTCTCAGGAAATACCTTATTCTCTCAAGATGAAGCGTACTAGTCATTTCATTTAGCCAATGCTTAAATGCAGGAGCCTCCTCCTTTTTCCAATGCGTCAAAATTTGTTTTTTTGCTGCAATCAGACCATATGAGAAGAGTTGTTTCTGTGCTCTCGTCAACCTAGGCATGGAGTCTGACAAACCCAGAATAATTAGTACAGGATCGGGGTCCCACGCTCCATATGTTGATCTGACCCCCCATGCCAAAGCGCAAGCGCTCGCCCAGCAGTCTGCTGTCACCCAGGCGGATATGTTGATCTGACCCCCCATGCCAAAGCGCCAGCGCTCGCCCATAGTCTGCTGTCACCCAGGCGGATGCGTGCACGCGACCTCGCCCTTTAAGGCAAGGTCGCTTCTCGCCCTCAGGCGTCTTACTGGTTGGATGTATACAGGCAGAAGCACTGATTGTGTATACTGTATGTGAGTACTGAGTATATGTGGTCTGCTTTCCTTCGCATCTGAATGATTGGAGCTTTTTTTAAGAATGGTGAAGTCTTCATCGTTCCCTTTCATCTGTTCCATTGCCTGGAACTTGTTCTCTGCTCTGTGTGTGTGTGTGTGTGTGTGTGTGTGTGTGTGTGTGTGTGTGTGTGTGTGTGTGTGTGTGTGTGTGTGTGTGTGTGTGTGTGTGTGTGTGTGTGTGTGTGTGTGTGTGTGTGTGTGTGTGTGTGTGTGTGTGTGTGTGTGGCAAAACAACATCTTTTGGCTATCATGTTTGCATGTACTGTACATGTTGCAGGGGACATAAAATGAACAGTACCCTAATGGGAATACATACCAACTAGACCCCATCTATTTACGGCTGCATATTTTCTATCTATTTTCTATTTTAATAGTTGCCATATCAAGAGATAAGATAAAGTATGTTTGTATAGCGGCTAGTCCCAAAGAGGCCTTTACAAGCTACTCTACTTCCAAGCTGACCCAATTCGAGTACTATACTCGCTGGCTCTGTTCTGGTAGTTCTATTGCAGTGGTTCAGTGGGGTCTATTTAGCCTCAGGGTTCCTTGAGGGTGTTCCAAATGTATCTACGCTTACAGGTCTGTAACTTTGAGAGTTATTGGGTCCTTGAAATGAAAAAGTTTGAGAACCACTGTTCTATTGTAATAAATGCTCTTGTATAGCTGTGTATAACAGCTGCATTCTACAGTTGGAGGCCATCGATATTGTCCTTTTCTTTTTGCTGAGGTTTGCGTGATCTGCGCAAAAGGACAGTTAACCCATTTTGGGCGGGAACCCCTTTTGGTGTTTTAAACATATGTTATAATTTAGCTATTGAAAAATAGCAGATCTACAAGCTCATAGCGCGCCACCGAGTGGCGCGCTACGAGCTTGTAGGTCTGCTATTTTTGAAAAATCGTGAAAATATTTATTTAGAAGGATTTTTTTAAATTTTGAGGTCAGGCCTAAATGGGTCAAATGATAAGGGACAATATCGGTGGCACCCAACTGTATGCATGCAATGTGCTATTCTAATTCTTTCTTCTACATTTTTATCCCACGTTTTTGTAACCCAGTTACGAACTGGGGCTCGGAGAACCCCGAACTGAGCTCATGCTTCCTCCAATGCATGAGGAGTGAGCAGGCCGCTTCTTATCACCTGACAGGGGAGTGGTTACCCCAGTAGGACGTAGCACGTGGAAGGAACGCATTATTCCAGCCAGTTCCTTTCCCCTCGCAGGCGCCCCAGCGTACCTGTGAGGGTACCTATACCCTTTCGCCAACCCCACCTATATGGGCGCTGATGAGAGAACATAGACCAGTACTATACTAATTCTAATAGGCATTCCTATTCCGAAATGGCTCACACTTTGATGTATTGTGTGCATTTAGATCTGCTAATAATGTTGTCCCCCTTACCAACTGACCCCCGTGGCCCCCACTTTGAAAGCCAATGTGCAATTATTATGATTATTATTTGCAGCTGTAGGAAGAAATGCCCTATATGTTATATTCTGCTATTGCTACTGAAACACCACCAGGATGTTGTGCATCAAATGGAAACATGACATCATGCGCCTTAAAAGCATAGATAACGAACACATTGCAGATAGTTCTCCTGTTGTATTTTATGACCAGTGGTGTTCCTAGGGGCCAAGACATTAGTCCCAATGAACTCTCGGTGGTCAGGGGTGGCTGTATATTTTTGAGAGAGCAGCTTTAACCTGCAATAAATTGTCAGGTTTCTCAGACAAGGTTGTGACCCCTTTGCAGCCGCTCCGTTCCTAAGGGATGTGTCTCAGGTTTTATTGGCGTGTGTGTGTGTGTGTGTGTGTGTGTGTGTGTGTGTGTGTGTGTGTGTGTGTGTGTGTGTGTGTGTGTGTGTGTGTGTGTGTGTGTGCGTGTGCGTGCACGCGCGTGTGTGCGTGCGTGCGTACGTGCATACACGCTTTGTGCCCATGTGTTCCATTGCATGTACAACAGTTCACATTGCAACATGTTTTGAAGGGGCCAAACCAAAGGTGAGTCAATCAACTTTGTGAGTTTGGACATAGAGTTGAAAACAACCCCTGTCTGCAATGTACCAACCAACGCTTAGTTCTGATCAAAGATTTGTGATGAGACAAAATCGAGACAGAAAATGCATAATAAATAATAACAACCAGTCATTCATATTCTCACTACAGCATCCTAGCTAAGACCCCTTGGTATACATTTTCCATGGACCATGCAGATTATTGCGAACGCAGTGATTGCGAACGCAGTGAGCATTTACTATGAGACCCAGCAGATCATGTCTGTCTG
The DNA here is from genome assembly GCF_951216825.1 of Electrona antarctica. Lineage (NCBI taxonomy): Eukaryota > Metazoa > Chordata > Actinopteri > Myctophiformes > Myctophidae > Electrona > Electrona antarctica. Next base: position 34,797,058 of record NC_136793.1, on the reverse strand, counting down.
TCTGTCTGTGTGTGTGTCACGCTGTAACACCACCCGCCCGCCACCAGAGGGTGCAGCTGTATCACACACAGAAACACACATGCACGCACACACACACACACACACACACACACACACACACACACACACACACACACACACACACACACACACACACACACACACACACACACACAAACAACTTAACTTAAAAAAAACTTAACTTAAAAAAAAAAAACTTGAAAAGAAAAAACTTTAAAAAAAACTTAACTTAAAAAAAACTTAAACAAAAAACTTAACTTCAAAAAAAACTTAAGAAAAAACTTTTTAAAAAAATTAAAAAGAAAAAACTTTAAAAAAAAAACTTAAGAAAAAACTTTAAAAAAAAACGTAACTTAAAAAAAATCTTAAAAAAATCTAAATAAAAATAAAAAAAAACCTTAAAGTACGTAATTTATTATAATTGTTGTTATTGCAATTTACGAGCTGCGTTCGCTTCCTGCGTTTGCGCGTCTTACTTGTGATTATGGACATTGATAATTCTTCCTATTCTTACCATTCTGTTGGCAATAGAGGCAGTTTAAATACAGTAGCAACGTAGCAAAATCCGTTCAATCGCAATTCTTCATACAACATCACATTTGTGTTATGTTATGTTCATCACATAGGCAACTTTAATTGCATTAACATTTCTCAAATATATTTCTCAATTCTGCTGTACATTAATGTCTGACTCTGCGTATCCATTGAGGATGAATTTGTTTCAGAATTAGTCTTAGAACTAGGGATGCTCAGTGGAGCATTCTGCCATGAGGCACACTATCGTGTCTGTGTGGTGCATGTGATGACATTCTGCCATGAGGCACACTATCGTGTCTGTGTGGTGCATGTGATGACATTCTGCCATGAGGCACACTATCGTGTCTGTGTGGTGCATGTGATGACATTCTGCCATGAGGCACACTATCGTGTCTGTGTGGTGCATGTGATGACATTGTTTTGGCATTTTGCTTGTGTATGAAAAAGAACAGGGCAATGAGGGGAAGGCTATAATGAAAATGGATGATAATGCCAATGCCTTGTTTTTTTTTTTGTTTTTTTTTATTTATTTAACCAGTAAAATCACATTGAGACCATAGTCTCTTTTACAAGTGCGCACTGGCCAAGAGAAGAGGCAAATAAATGTTACACAGCTCTGCCAGTAACAACAAATACAGGACATGACAAGACAAACATATGACATCCGTAATACCAAAAACCTACTACCAGGGAGACTCAGAGAGAGTCTAAATAGCTATCCACTAAACAAGTACAGACTAAAAGAGACTAGTAAGAACAATACTTCAAAAAAACTACTAAGCTAATATAAAACTTGTATCAATGACATTTGTACAGGGCCGTCTGGGAACACAAATCAGGGTGGGAATGTAAATTATATCATTCACTACTTGATCCTTTTTATTTCGGTTTGGAGAGACCCCCATGTCTGCTGCTATATGTCTCTCCAAACTGACATAAAAAGATCAAGTAGTTGGAGCAGCCAGCTAGTGGCATAGTGTGGCATCCTGCTGATCAGTAGTTGGAGCAGCCAGCTAGTGGCATAGTGTGGCATCCTGCTGATCAGTAGTTGGTGCAGCCAGCTAGTGGCATAGTGTGGCATCCTGCTGATCAGTCAGACTACTGTAGACCATTTTGAGAGATTGAGAAGTGTGGTTACCGCGATGCAAGTCGTTGGTTGCACCTGCCGGCACCCAAAGAAGCTGTTGGGTAAAATAGCATTTGTACGACAAACGGTACGGTTCAAGGTGGACTCCATTAGCCTGGCTAATAAGCCAGACTCAAATCACACTGTCGTGTGGTATTTGAGTCTGGAGATGCTGTGTATGGATCTTGTTTCCCGGGGGGCGGGTTCAAACATTTTCTCTTTGACGCAATTGGTCAGAGCTACTGTCAGTCAAAGGTCTCAAGCATTGAACGTCACTGTACCAAAGCCCGCCCATATTGCATACCGTGTCCCGATTGGCCACAACAGTTCTCTGGTGTAGGAAATGGGCGTACAATTGAGCCTCTCCAGACCGTAATCCGGCGGCAGGCAATTTCTTTTTGCCAACGGCTGATTCGGTCTGGCTTATTAGCCAGGCTAGGACTCCATAGAGGCCCCTCAATAAGCGATTAAAATTGGGCCTGATTGGCCGTTGAATTCATGATATATATATATATATATATATATATATATATATCCTATAAGCCAATTATAGTCAAACGTTATGGAATATAAAAAAGCAGTTTGACACTCCATCTGGCAGATACAGTAATTAGTCTCACGAATTTGTCTCAGGGAAGGAACCTCACCAGGGAACAAGAACAAATGTATACATGACCAACACTGGACTGTTTAAGTAATGCATTATTAAATGGTATTTGAAGGAGGATTTGCTATTAGATTGACGTAAATGGGACATCATATCATCATCATACTTTGGCAGAATACCAATTTGGTCTATAGCATCAAATCCTTCCTGTGGCCAGTCCAGAGGGCCTGCGCACTATGAAGACAACATTTTAGCAATGGGCATTTATATACTGTATAGTTCAGCAACTATATAGAAACACAAGATTTTGATAGCTTTTTTGCATGCGTTTTGCTTCACCTCATTTTCTCATCTATGGAAGCCATATCTCACTGCCTGTTGTCAGGGGAGTTGTGCTTCTTTACACAGTGCATGTTTCCACCGACAAGTACACATCCTTTGTAAGAGCTTTAGATCTTAGCTGAAGTAGTTGTAGAGTTGTCCCTGTCTTGCTTCCACTTAGATGCAATCAGCCGAAGGCTGGCAGGGGAATGAGTTTTTTCGGCCTACTCATTCTCAGGAATGGCTGGAGTTGATCCATTTCAATAAGTGCTGGAGGCAAAGGAGCCATGCTTCCTCCGGTGCTTTTAGAGGAAATTACCCAGTAGGCTCTGCGTTCTCACACATAAGCTGCCTCTGTAATTACAGGCTTGTGCTGCTGTGGCTGTATCTGCTACAGCTGCTGGGGTCATAGCCTTGCGTCTCTGCAGAGCCAGGTTGTGTAAGCGTAAAGACGTGCATACGGATGTGCACATGCATTTACATTCACTGGATCACAAATGGCTACTTGGACAAATAGACACTCTGCTTGCAAGTGTCGATGGATGCAGGCATTTAATGTAGGTGTACAGTACATGGATGAACACACACACGTGTGCGTGTGCACACACACACACACACACACACACACACACACACACACACACACACACACACACACACACACACACACACCCTGATAAACATATCAAGCAGTGAGTGGAAATGTTTACCCAGGACATACATGCATGCCTTTGTTTGACTGATGACTCCTTCGTATGTTCAGACATCTGCCACACACTTAAAACACACACATGGAAACCATTACATTCCTGCTACTGTTCCAGCCAAAGCGCCCATTCAAGAGCCTATGATTATTATCATAGCAGTATATGTAGCACAAGAGTTCCTTATCGTGTTTTTTTTCTTCTGTTTCTCCAAGCATATATCTGACTGGTTCAGAGCCACGTTGGTGGTATACAGATGGACAGGCTTCAAGTTCCAAGTTCCAAGTAAATTGTGACTGGAATAATAACAAGACATAGTCTAAACAACAGTGTGGTTTTATGTGGATCTAAGATTTCATGTGCCCAGTTTGTGACATTATATGTCTCCATGTTTGGGCAAAGCTCATGTCGGTAAATCACTCGCCTTTGAACCACATGATCCTGGGTTCGAATCCAGGCACCGTCAACTCAGCTTGGGTAACTAAGGTGTGCGATAATTACTGGGAGCTGATGACACTGTAGGTGTTGCGCTCCAGCTCAGCAATTCATCTCCCAGGGTTCTATTGCATTGATATAGACAATAGACATCCTCGTTCTTGGCCGATATCAACAATAAGCCACTCTGACCTACTTGCTTACTTATTAAATTAAAAGTTAAATATTTCACAAAAAGTGTGCTGCCATGGCCTACTGGCAGCATGCACAAGAAATGTGATGCATAGTCGCATACACAATAGAAGTCAGTGGGGGTCACTATAGGCCTGAAACCTTACACAAATTTGAGCACAACATGGTGTCATATGTCATGTGTACGATGAGTGATATCGCAGGGCAGCTAGTCAGATGACGAGCATGTGTGCGTGTGCATGCGTGCGTGTGCATTGCTGAGAGTTGTCAAAGGCAAAATTCTGTTACTTGTGACTTGTGACCAGGGCCGGACTGGAGCCCCAGATCAGGCCGGGAATCATATACACCAGCCAGGCCACTCGCGCGCGCGCGCAGCGTGCGCTCATACGCGCGTGCGTAGCGCGCACGCAACATTTTTTTGTTAATTAATTAATTAATTTCCATTTTACCGTCCTGTGGATGTATTTTTGGCCAGACCTACCAACTATTACACACACAAAGACAGGCATATAAAACTGGCTGCAACCCTTACAGCACCACCACACTGACAAACTATTTAAAGTTGAAAAAATCACACCCTTGTGAAGTGAGGGGCGCTAATATATGAAACTGTTGACACATGACGTAAATGTTCCCTTTATTGTCAATGCGTTTATAAAACAAACATTGAACTAAAGACAAACATTAATGTAATTATGACCAGCACTTGAATGGAAGGAATTATTATAATTGCTCCCAATGTATTATACATACAGTAGAGAGTAGTCTGAGTGCATGCATATAGCAGCCTCTATGTATTGTAGTATCTTAACCGATTGCCAAGTGTCATTAAAATAGCAGCAGCACAAATTATATATTTTATTAAGCCATATCCAGGCCTCTAACGGTAATGAGATCCCTATAATCGACAAATCCAAGGCTGGAAATAATATACAGTAAGTAGTAGTAGTAGCTTACTACTTAGGCCTACTAGCTTTTATGTTGACAAGTTGTGACTCAAGACAGCTATTGTTGAATCTTTAAATCTTGAATGCTGGTAATGTGTGAGTTCATTTGGTTGTGATGAAGGTCAATGTTAAGTGTGGATGTCCCAAGATGGGCAATATATGTCAAGTATAACAACACAGAAACATGTAACAAATATAAACTAAAGATATAGACACACAACACAAAAGATCAGTATCCACACCACCCCAGCCCCCTAGCTTGTTGTAATTCAGGTACCTCCTCCTGCTAATAGTGATGTCACGGATGGAAGCAGGAATGAAGGAGAATTTGTACCTGTCACGAGGGCACTTTACATTAGCCAGATGATAATAGCTTGTATTCAGAGTTCAGACGATGGGACTTTCTGAATGGATGGTTGCAGCTTTGTTAAGCACCTGCTTTTATCAAATATGTGGTTCAAACTAGTACTCCCACAATGTTGCTTGTCCCTTTACAATCCTATCAAGGGCATTATTTTCTCTAATAAACAGAAAATGCGATTACTCTTGTCGATCTGGAATTTAGCCAGCTGCCTTAGACAGAAGATGTGCTGCTGATCGTTCTAATGAATGGACCAGGTATATTTGTTTAGTTAGTTAGTCATTTAGTTCTCCCTATCTCTCTATTATAGCTCTTGGGCAATGGCAGTTTGACAGCATGGAGCTTCAGAGATGAGTTAAGCTTATGAATGGTGTAGGCTGGTGAATTGTGTGCTTGATTTGAATATTGGACTGTGGTTTATGATAAAAAGAAAATCGATCACAAAAGATAAATCTGAAAATATAATCACACAAAATGAACCTGCATAGAACCTATTTTGTTTATTCTGTGTATATGTTTGCAATATGCTTAAATACATATACTGTACATTTACAATGTGGTCCGAGCTGGGATCATTGTAGTATCTTGTAACTTAGGTACATTGCAAAGCTTATCACTTTTCTTCTGAGGTTGGCCTGTTACTTGTTATGGCGGCACGTGTTTATTGTTATGCCGTCTGAAAATAAATGTGTTCCTGCTGTCTTCATCAAGTCTCCTTTGGAAACGGGATTAATAAAGGTTAAATGGTGGCTATTGGAAGGAGTAGTGGTTGAGATGCTTGGCCCAGAACGCTGTATACACATACTGGTTTGGTACTGACTGAGTGCCTTTGCATATGGAAAGGTTGAATGACGATTCTTCTATGGATTATATTCAAGTAATATACTGTATATTATACAGTTCGGGGGCTCGGTCGCCCCCGAACTGTGGAACGCTCTCCCCGCCCACCTGAGAGCCCCACAGTCGGTTGACACTTTTAAGAGAGGACTAAAAACTTTCCTTTTTACCAAAGCATTTTTATAGCCTTACCCTTATGTTTTAAATGTTTCTTATGTTTTAAATGTTCCTGTTTTATTAGATGTTTTTAATGGTGTGTTGTTTCTTCTGCTTTTATTTTGCTGTAGCACTTTGAGATTCCATGGAATGTAAAGTGCGTTATAAATAAAATCCATTATTATTATTATTATTATTATTATACAGCATAAGCGTGTGTCTAAATGGTCAATTATTGCATATGTTGCATATACGCTATACAATGTTTGTGTATGTGTTTTTGTTTTTGTTTTCTCCCCGTTTTTTCTGAAGCATAGCCTATATAATAGGCCTTATTATATTATGTCATAAAACATCAAATGGTCATATGGATTTAAAGACATCTAATAAAGACAAAATAAAGTAGAGCCGATTTTTTTTTTTTATATAAAATAAACAAACACACTAAGGAAAATATATAACATTACCTATAGCTGGAAACTAGCAGCCATAGAGATGTGTCTTGGAATGTTGAGTAAAAGGTGGTTTGCACCCCTCACTTCGAGCACAGGGAACTTTATGAGCATGTTAAAATAAAATAAATACTATTTTCTTAGTCTCTGTCTAAGAAACTCTCTGCATATTTTATGCAGAGAGTGAGTCTCTTCCTGCCAGTTGTCCTTTAGGTTTTGTGACCACCACACCTGCAGTCAACCCTGAACAAAGGACAAAGAAGGGCGCCACAGTTTACAGTGCACTTTATGGCATGTATGTAACATACCACCACGTTGTCAGAGCCACAACAAAGACAACCACGTCATTAACCCCTCCACAACCCTCCATCCCACACTCACAATCTTGCTACATTCTCTCCCTTTTGTTACTTGTCACCAACATTGTGGCATTTCCATTGCACCCTTTGGCAACCGTGCTGTAAACTTCCCTTCATTCGTTAGTATATCCATATGGTTTCACGCAGCATCTCAACCTCTCATTAGATTCCATTAGAATCCATTTAAGCCTGACATGCTGTCATTACTGGAAAGCTTTGAGGTGAATTTAATTAGAATGTGTAACTCATGTTCCCATTTGTGGTTCATAAACCACCACCACAGGGCTCCAGATCAGTTTCTCTTTTTTCTACGTTTTTTTTTTCTTCAAATAAATAAAACAGACAGAACAACTCAGGAAATTCCCAGGGTGGTCTCTGGACAACAGTATACTTTATCATTAATAAACACTTATTGAGTTGCAGTTTTCCTCCTCATTTCTTCACTTCCTCCATACCTGCTACCCTTCTTCCACCCCTAAACCCCTCCCTCCCTCCGTCCTTACCCCGATCTCTCGTCTTACCCCTCCTTCCTGCACTCCAACCCTCCTCAGGCAGAGATGAATCATTAGCAGTTTAGGTTTTTCCACTGAGACTGCCGAACAGTAGGGAGCCCAGTGTCTCGAGCCATAAGTGGAAGTTACCAAATCAACCTGTAGGACTGTTGTTTCTGGGTATCCTTATGCTGGTAAAGCAAGCCAATTCACCACTCCTTGCGGCTTATACAATTGCCATCTGTGTCGCTGGCCCCACATCCTGGTTTCCATGTGTCTCTGGCCCCACACAGCCTGGTCTCCAGTGGCCAACCAAGGCAGGGTCGGATTAAATCAATTGGCAAGTAATAGCTGTGTGGGTTGACACCTGGGGTTGTTTTGTCCAGGCCCAGGGGGGTCCAAATACGTACTTGGAACAATTGGACCAGAACGTGGGTCTCTTTTAGCCTGTGTGGGGAATTTGCTAATACATATATAATTAACTGTTAAAGTATTTAATATGCTGTAGGAGGGCATGGTGGTGATGGTTCGGTATTTACATGTTAATTTACCAGACATCCTGTTTTGGCCAGAATTGTCCCGGTTTCAATCTGGCTGTCTGAGTCCCGATAAATCCTTCTATTAATTCACAAAATCTCTGTCTGTCTGTCTGTCCGTCCGTCCGTCTGTAACTTAGAAAGTGTTAGGTTTGTATTACCTTACAGGCGGTAAGGTAATACAAGGAGTGGAGTGAAGGACACTGTGACGTCAGTCAGAAATCGGTCAGAAACCTTGTATCTCCACTATATATATATATTTCCACTTGTATTGTTTTCTTGTCACTTAATACCCTACTTAGTCGTACAAGAGTGTTAAACAAACAACGCATCGCTTATAGATATGGTATTTTCACTAATTCTGAAGATTACCGTTCCATTTCCTGGAAAGTAACGGTTTTGGACCCAACAACACTGACTATTGCTTTAGAATGGTTTTGGCAGTTGGTTTTGGCAGTTGAAGGAATCTGCCTTGTTTTGACCTGAGAACTGCATATGACAGCATTATAATGCAGTGGTAGAATTACAGTACAGTGGTAGATGGCCATTGAAGTAATAAAGAAAGTGGAGTTCTGGTGTAAAGAAAATGTAAAAACGTCAAAATAAGCGATCAGTGTATTATTAATTTATTATGGAACAAAACGGAGACACACAGTGTTCAAGCTTCACCACACCAGTTGGAATATCTGTGTGTGATTCAATGATAAAGGGACTGAACATATAGTACAAAATGTGTGCCACACAGCATTGAAATACTTGCTGTTGATGTGTTTCAGCATGGTTTCCATTCACTCCAAGGTCAGATAACGGCTTGACAATTATACGCCAACCTGGAGGTTAGCCTAATACTTTCAGCCATCAGGACCTCTCCATATGGCGCAGAGATGAGATGTCGCCAGGGGATAATTACCTCCCATCATTAGTAAACATTACCACTCAGTCAAATCCACAGTGTTTTATTTAACTCTGAGTGTACAAATGGAACCCAATTGGCCATTTGTACACTCGCAGAGTTCATTTAACATATATTACTGTGTGGTTACACAACTCCCATATAGTACACTAACGCTGCAAGGTCAAAATGTACAGTATGTAGGACGATATATATAAGCTTACATAAACTTACATACTGTTTACTTGTGTCCAGGGATCCAGTTAGTGTACCTCTCTACAGGGATCCAGGTGGGATGGGATTACTTTAATAATAATGGGCATTTCACTAGTAAGAGTCCACACCTCTATACATTTAAATTATCTATTAAACAAAATGAGACGATTGTGAAAGATAGAGAGGAAAGATAGAGCGAGAACTGAGGAAAGAAGGAGTAGGTTGGAGGGGAGGAGGACGTGATGCAGCAAATTGAGAAGCATTATAGTGCATAGTATACATACTGTATATGTATGTAAATGTATGCGTGTATGTATGAATGAAACAGTGTTATGCATCGCAACACATTGTGTGCTTGTAGATCTGCTATTGTCACTTTACCCTTTAACCTATAATTATATGCCCAAAATAGTGATTCATTATTAATGTATTATTTTCTCATAATTATAATTGACTCTATTTGGTGGACCATTGTGTCCACATGCTCCCTGGGGGTGACCACAGCCTTCTGACCCTTGACTC